>NC_057799.1:350830231-350841265 GCF_018294505.1 Triticum aestivum
GGACACGTGTCGCGCTCTGATTGGTCGGGGCGCGGCGGCGGACGTTGTCCGGCGCGGGCGGACGCGTCCGGCGCGGCGCGGAGGGAGGAGCTAGGGTTCGTCTGCAGTTGTAATTCGGGATGCCCACATATATATAGGTAGAGGGAGCTAGGAGGCTCCAAATGAGGTGCGGTTTTCGCCCACACGATTGTGATCGAACGACCTAGAGCATGGAAGGGAGTTTGGTGGGTTTTGGGCTGGTTTTAGAGGGGGTTTTTGCTGGATACTCAAATGGACTTTGCGGATGCCCGGTTAACCGTTGGAGTACCAAACGACCTCCGAATGGAACGAAACTTGACCGGTAGTCTCCGGGTGGTATATTAAGGCCACTTGACAAGCCTCGGTCCATTCCGGGAAAGTTTGACACACGCACACCAAAGAAAACAAGAGGGGTGCACCGGAGGAGATAGGAGCGCCGGATTGGAAAACGGACAACGGGGAAAAAGCTCGGATGCATGAGACGAACACGTATGCAAATGCAATGCACATGATGACATGATATGAAAATGCATGACATGACAAAATACAAAACGAAAAACAAAACCCGACAACGGAGGAAAAAACATAACACATAGCCGGAAATGGCAAGAGTCGGAGTTACAAATATGGCAAGTTACATGCGGGGTGTTACAGACCTCCATGCCGACTCAGCGAGCACCTGCGTGGTGGCATGCAGATCTTCGTGAAGACTCTGCCACCGCGCCAGCCCAGCAGCCAGCCAACGTGGCACTACGACGCCTCATCATCTCGGACGCGCGTCGGAGCCAAGCGAGGCGGCGACAGCTGGGACAAGCTTCCTTGCCATCCCCGATAAAGCAAGAAGGACACGTCGGCAGCGCATTAAATGCGTTTGTTCGACGGTGCCAGAGGATAGACTTAACCACTGTACACCTTTCCACCTCCTGTGTGCCACTGTGGCAACCCCTTTTGTCTATAAAAGGAGGCCCGAGGGGTACTGGAGAGGGATTCAGATCTTTTGGACAAGTTACACCCCGTAGCTAGTTCAAGAACTCAAGAACACTCAAATATACACCAAAGAAGGACTAGGGTATTACGCATCCTCGTGGTCCGAACCTGGGTAAACGATCTTTGTGCTGACTTCTAGACCCGCTCTTTGTACAACCCCGCGCCCGCCAACCGTAGAAGGGATCCCAGTGATTCCATAGGTGTCGTTTTCCCCCGACATCTTTGGCGTGCCAGGTAGGGGGCGGCGCAGTTGTGAAAATCCGGTCTAGTAGTTCTTCATCGCCATGGCTCCCAAGAAGAAGACGATCATGACGATCGGTTCATCCGGAGCCGGATGGCCCGTGCCAGTGCGGGCGAGTAACGGGGCGGTTGTGGACGGGAGCCGAGGCGCGGCCCGCGAACACCCACATCGCTCTGGCAGTCAAAGCCTGGCGAGCAGCGTCGTTCGTGCGCGAGACGACGGGCCGCACGCCGCCAAATCCAAAGACGGAGCTGGGCCCCCCGCAAGCGGCGCGAGGCCCTCCAAGGGCGGCGCCGTGCCACCTATGGGTGGTGCGGCGACCTTCAAGACGCCTACGCCGGCGCCCACGACGTGCTCTTCCCAGGCTGTGCGCGATGAGCAGCGTCACCACGCTGGTGACCCTGGGCGCCCTCGTGGGAAGAGTCCCGTGCATCATTCGTGAGACGAAGGAGGCCAGCATGCACGCCGAAGTGCTGGCGAAAATGGCGCACAGCCGCAAGGCCATGATAGAGCTCCTTCTATCATGGTTAGAAGTCGGAGCGCGTCACGGTCCACGCAGCTTTCGCCGCCGCCCACGCCAGCAGAAGCTTTGGCGCGCGCTCGACGAGTGGAGAGCCACCATCCGGAGCCTCGTCGGCGTCGCCAACAAAGATGAGCCGCGACCAGCGGGGCCCTCAGGACGACGCTCCATCGAGCCACCGCATGCTAGTGGTGGAAGGACCAGAGGTTCTGTAGCCACGGTGCACTCTCCTCCCCCACGCCAGTTAGCGCGGGTGCCGGTCCGTCGTGATGACGCTTGTGATAACATTTCCATAGCGTTGTCCGACCCACGGACCCACCGCGATCAGCGCCAAGTTCTTCGGGAGCGAGCACTTGAAGACGCTCGAACGACCATCGAACGCCGGCGCGAAGCACACCACCAGTCAGATAGGCGGGCAGGGCCCACTATGGACCACCCAGCACCGGGAGGCTCTGGTGGCCTACCCTACGAGGTGGGTTGCCCAGCCTTTACCTGTGAGCTGCGGCAGTTCTAGTGGCCCTCCCACCGCATGTTCAAGCCCGACGTTGGTGAGAAGTACAATGGCAAGACCCACCCGTCGGAGTTCCTCAGCATCTACACCATCGCGATGCAAGCTGCTGGAGCTCGCGACGACAAGGTGCTTGCCAATTACTTCCCGTTGGCACTTAAACCCAATGTTATGTCATGGTTGATGCACTTGCTGACGGATTCCATTTCTTCTTGGTCGGATTTGTGTCATGAGTTCGTTGGCGCCTTCACTGGAGGCCATCAAGCTCATGGCCAGGCAAGCGATTTGCATATCATCCCCCAGAAGGAAGGTGAAAACCTGCGCAAGTACATACAGAGGTTCAGCCGGGTGCAGTACAACATCCCTGATGTTCATCCCGCCGCTGTGATCAGCGCATTCCATCAGAATGTGCGCAACCGCAAGATGCGTGAAGAGCTAGCGATGAACAAGGTCAAAGATGTGGCCGAACTTTATGTTCTGGCCGATAGATGCGCTCGAGCTGAATAGGGGAGGAAGTACCCCGGCGAAGACGCCGGTGCGGAAATCGACTCCATAGACGAAGACACCGCCGCCCCGATGAAGAAGGCCCGGCGTCGCAGCAGGAAGCGCAAGGGCAAGGCCATGCCTGCCGTCGAGGGATCCGACGACACCGGCGCTGCCAAGAAGGCCAAGGCAGACGACCCCGACAAGGAAATTGCCGGGTGCGCCGCTTGCCGGGCCTTGGCGGCTGCCGACAAGCCAGGAAGCTCTGACAAGCAGTATTGCAGGATCCATGGCACCAAGGGCCACGACCTCCAGAACTGCCGACAAGTTGAGCTGCTTGCTGAGAAGCAAAAAGCTGAGTATGAGAGGCGGGACAAGGAGAAGGGTCAGGACGGTGCCGAAGGATCCGGCAAGAAGCGTGGCGGCCAAGGAGGCCGCCGCGGCAAGGATAACCAGCAAGAGAGGCCCGCTCGGGGCCGCGACAAATAAATGTATCCCAATAGCATTTTCTTTTAGCACATCTTCATTATTAGCTATTGCTTTACAATAAGAAGCAAATTTTAAAAGGTTAGCAATGGGATGAGGATCCATATGTCTTTATTTTCTGTTTTTGTGTGATAACATGAATATCACAAGCAAACAAGCAAAGTATAATATTTTTGTGTTTTTCGATTTTTTAGAGAAGTGGAGGGAGATGAAAGAGAAAGCAAATAAAAAGTAGAGTAAGTAAATGACAATGTAAATGTTGATACTTGTAGAGATTTGATGATGTCTCCCTATAGGGACCAAGAGTATATCGACCAGAGGGGGTGAATGGGAGATTCAAAAATTCTTTAAAATGTTTTGCATCTGGCCCAAACACAACAACATAATAAACTTGAACGAACCTTCGATATAGAAAGTAATGATAGCTCGAGTATAGTAGATTACGGGCTTGATATCACAAAGATATATAGTATGAGTGGAAACTATATGAAAACAACAAGGTAAATGCAGGCAGAGGTGAATGTATTAGAATTCTGCTCGAAAGATAAGAGAAATGTGCAGCAGTTTACACGGGAAGGATAAATGATCAAATCATGAGAAAATACATGATCATCGTAGAGCATGAAAGATAATATCTGAATGAAATATTGAGTGAATAGAAAGGACCAGTGGTGCTCGATGGTGACAAGTTTATTTGGTAGACCAGTTCGTCCTTCTGCCAAAGGACTACGTCTGGTTGGAGGGACTTGTGATTGAACACAGGAGCAACCCTCTCTCCGTCCTATTCTCCTTCAACTGAGAGCTGATCAGACTCCAGTTGATTTCACTCATGGTAGATACTTATCGGTGATCCTCAAACCTTCGACAGACTTCCTTTGCAAACCACAATTACTCTTGGTTGTTGAAGATATTTCTCGACGAAGAAAACAACTCTTCAACACTCGAGCCAACACCTATCCTCTAAAGAGTGCGCAATTCTCAAGAGTAATAGGTACAAGAACTCTGACTCAGAACTACTGTGATGCTCAACCACTGTCTAAGTTTGGTTCTTGGTTTTCTCTCAGTGGATTTTAAACTTAACTCTCTCGGAGAGGGGATGCTCACAGCCAACAAACAACGTTGGAGCGGGGTTGCTATTTATAGCCGCAACCTTTCCTGATGGGAAATGACCAGAATGGACATGTGGGACAGCCAGTGGCCGAACGACACGAGTCCAACGGGCAGAAATTGAGCACAATGGTAACATTCCTTGTAGAGCAAGAAACGCTAGCTCCTCAGTCCAAAAGATATCTCTTGCAGCATCGAAGAACTACCTCTTCTAGTGTCAGATAATCATTAAGAGCATAAAGATATTTCTCTCAGTCTTGCATAAGTTTTAGGCTAAGCATCAGAACGGATCTAAGCTTCGAGAACCTATACCCCTCTTAATAGTACGAACGTCCTAAGACTCAAGAAAGACAAGAATAATGAACTGAATTCTACATCTTCGCTTCGCCTTCAGTCTTCTCAGTCAATTCTCTTTAGACGACCTCTGAACCAATTGCTTCACATCAGCAATAGATTTTAAGGGGTCAACTTCTTCACATCAATCTTCTCGCCTGACTGGCCTCAAGAGATAAGACTGAATCTTCTCTGCATCTCAAATGTCCTTCGGTGAAGTTTCTCGAACTTGACACCAAAGATGGCATTCTTATTCGGTTCTACATGGACTATTTCTCTCTGTGTGCACTCAAACAAATCAGTCAACGCTTGTTTCTATCAACAATCTCCAAAACACAAGAGGGCAAGATTTGCACCAACAATCTCCCCCTTTTGGAGAATTGTTGACAAAACAGAATATAACGAAAGATAGATGAAGTGAAATGAAGTAGGATGTAAATTGACCAAGAGAGACAAGAGAGATTTATGAAGATGAACATGCTCCCCCAGAATGTACGCATTATACTGAAGAGGTTTCATTTGAGGCTATGCTTGAGAGATAAACTGGAAGATAGCGATGTTAATCTTTGTGAGAGAAGCATTGTTCTAGGTAGGCATCTGGATCACTGATCAATGCTCTCATTCCTGTCTGAGGTATTTCTTGCGACAACACAACCTTGAAAAAGATTTGTTAAATATTACGAATACTTTGAACTGATTTGTCGCAAAAATGAGCCATGAAGATTTTCTCAAAACAGAGTATGAATGCACACGAGGTATACTAAATCCCTGAACATTAGCCATGCAAGATATATCACAGCAAGGGATGCTCATTAAAACATCTCGAAGTGAATGAGTTCCATATGAGATTTTCCTTTACCGAGAAAGAATAAATAACGGTTGATGAAGGGAAAAACATCATATCGAGTAGACTAAATTGACTTTTAGTTCGAGAAAAGAATATGTTCAACCTGAATACGGTAGATTTCCTGCATTGTTTGATGAGGCAAAGAACTGAAGTAGGAAATATGAGATATTGATTGACATGAAGGATATCTCTTTTCAGAGAGAGAATTACTTCTCAATCTCCTTCGAAATGATATTACTTCACTTGCAACACATATATGTATTGAAGATAATCATTGTAAGGAAGTAAATATCAATAGCACCTGCATCCAAATAACCGAGAGCAAATAGCATTGCAAGCGTTATTAACGGTACATGACAACGAAGTTCACCAACACCACATGCGGTGTTATAAAGTTTCACGACCAAAACTAAATAGTTCAACGACGGATAACACAAACTGTTCGAAAGAAAAACAAGTGCAAATGAAAGTCCCCTACAAATATCCTGCTCATCTATCCTCTCGATGTTCTTCCCCCCTTTTCGTAAACAAGTGTCAAAAAAGGAAAGAGAATTCATGCGAGGAACTACTCGTCCATAGAACCCTCAAAACTCGAACTGTTAGGCAGACAAAATGAGGAATTGTTGAAGCCGAGGCAGGAGCAGGACTCGTAGCATGGGCTTCGGGAGCAGCTTCTGGAGTGGAGCGAGGAGCATCTAGTTTGAATATCACTGTTCCAGCAGTATCTTCAATCTCATCATCTGGTTCCACAAATAGTAGGTCAGTTTAGTCAAAACGCTGAGGAAGCACTGGGGTTTGCCTTTGAGTGCGAGGAACTTCAAATAGATTCAGATGCTCATATTATTTTTCGATTCCTCTTGTTGCTAGCTACTAGCGAGAGTCACTACAAAAAAGACACATCTGTGACATTATGGCCCGAACGAAAACTTTTTCTGTCATGGTTATGACACTTCTATGACGATAATTGTGACAAAAACACGTATCATCATAGATGTGGTAGGCTCCTACTTCTATGACAAAAAATCATGATAGAAAATGGGGTTTCCGTCCTGGGCAGGCCGGAGACGTATCTGCATGGCATTATTTTGGCCGTCCATGACATAAAAAATCATGGTTGACGTGAGGGCGATGAAATTTTTGTCGAGTTTCCGGTTACGGTGGGTGGCCGGGGCCGAGCAACAATGTGGTTTGCGCGTTTCTCTCTCATACGCGCGCGTGGTGTGAGCCGTGTTTGCTATAACTAAACCCGAGCGAGGCGTTCACTTACTGAGCCCGAGCGATCGATCCCTTCTTCACAGATAACTAAACCTGAGTGATTCCTTCGCTGCTAATTGAACCCGACCGACTCCTTCGCTGCTAGCTAAACCCGATCGAACCCCCGTGCGAGACGTAGCTAGCTGGTTGGGTTGCCTCTGGATGAACAGGGCCCGTTGCTGTTGTGCGCATGATACGTAGAATGGGTCAAGACGTGGTGAGTCCAGCCGGTTGGTTGGATGTGGATGAACAGTTCTCGGTGGGGGTTGGATGAACATGTCCCCATGGTAGTAGGCGGTTGCCGCTTGATGAATAGGACCCCGAGGAGGCCGTGCCGCGGTATGCCACACCCAACCAGTTGGGGGTGGATGATTAGGACCCCGTGGAGGCTGGATGGACAGTAGCTGGTGGAGGCTGGAGGAAGTCGCGGTGGATGAAGAATAGCAGGTGGAGGCTGGATGAAGTCGACGATGGATGAACAGTAGCCCGTGGAGTCCCGTTTTGCGGTACGCCACACCCCTCCCAATGAACATGACCCCGTTTTGACCATAGGCGGTTGGCGAGAAGTTCTTTCCTCTGTTTTGCGGTATGCCGGACACCTCCCAATGAACAGGACCCCGTTTCGACCGTAGGCGGTTGGCCAGAAGTCCGTTTCCTCTGTTTTGCGGTACGCCACACCCCTCCCGATGAACATGACCCCTTTTCCACCGTAGGCGGTCGAACATAAGTCCATTTACTCTATTTTGCGGTACGCCAGACCTTGTTTCGGCTGTTCCATCCAAGCTGGTTGGTTCCTGATGAACAGGACGCGTTTCGACCCAGTCGGTTGCCTCCGGATGAACAAGATGATGTTTCTCCGTTCCGGCCCAGCCGGTTGGCCGCCGATGAATAGGACGCCGTTGCTGCCGTCCGTTGCCTCTCCATGTACACGAGCCCTCACTGGTGCATGTTGGTCATAAACAAACGGTTTTTAACCCCTTTCCACGACGGCATTTGGAACCGTCGCCAAGTGAGTGTGGGCGAAATGGGGGTCCTTCCCACATGACCCAGAAATCATCGGGGATATGCCCTCCTGGCACCCACGCTTGGCAAAATGAGGTCGTGTGCGACCGACGAGCGCTCAAATACGGAAATACGTACAGTAGAGCTAAAAAATACAATTATACGATGAAATTGTTTCCGGTCGCAAGTACATCCCACACAGTCAGTCCCTGCTAAACGTTTCCGTTTGTATGTACATCCCACACAGTCGCTCCAAGGAAAACGTTTCCGTTCACAAGTACATCACACACAATTTTTCCTGTTAAATCGTTTGTGATAGCGTTGCCAGTGCACACGATATTAATAATTTTATCATTTGCGTTATTGAATGCATCACACACGGTGCATAGAAGAAACTGTGTGGCAAAGGCTGTCCATCACACACACTTTTTATATGGTAAATGTTTGCGCAAGGTGGCCTAACGCAAATAGTTTTCAAGAGAAAGTCGTGTGTGCAGTGGAGATTGATCATACACGTAGTGGATCCTAGAAACGGTTTTGTTCTCCACGTATATCGCAGACGTTTCGCTTTCGCAAACCGTGTGCAGTGTAATCCCTAATTTAAAAATCACATGTTTTGAATTTGTAAGTAGGCAATCACTTATTTCATATCCAACCATCTTTATTACAAATATAGGTTCAACCACGAATCCATAATTCGATGCACAGGTACATATACTGAAGAACTACAGAAGCACCAAGTAAAGAATGATGAACCACAGTTGTACTAAAGACTGTAAAGAGAGAGGCGAAAGACATTCTGGTTGCTGGAGAAGGTGAAGCGGAATGCCCATATTGTGCCCTCCTCCATGCGTAATGCGCGCACGACTCTAGGCCAACCCCTTGTGATGGCTGCCCGTCCATCCTTCATTGTCTTCATTAGGACTTCTCGATGCTCATAGTAGTATAGATGAAATACTTTAACATTCATTGCGTGTCCACCAATCATGTACTTTGCGAGGTAATCTTGAGTGAACTGCTTCGGGAACCACTGGGAACGAAAAAGATTCAGACATTGTTGTCTAACAACTCATTATGGGCAGTAAAAAGAGAAGGCTGCAAAGTTTGTAGTTACCATCCTACAGCTCATTGTTGTGTTGGATAGAGCATAAAAAAATAATTTGCTTGCCACCATTCGTATCTTTTTGCTAATAATCCTTATCAGTTTCCTCACTTGATGCTTGTTCATCAATATCTCATTTCCCCATACGCAAAAAGGGTCGATGCGTGGATCCTGGCCAAGGCCATATGTACCTACAAGCAACAAGTCAACATTAGAAGCTAACTAGTGTCCAGGTCTGGATCTATATGCACTACATTATGGAACAACGGGGGGAGTACAAGCCGAGGGATGAATCTAACCTCGGCGGAAAATGGTGGCCACTCTCGTTGTTGTCCTGCATAAGTAGTGGAAAGGCATGATAAGTACAACAATCTTAACATCAAACAAATATAACAAAGGTAAACAACATCATCTCCAAATGATAGCTTGAATGTGTTGGTTTCAGCATGCTGTTAAAGCAGATATAAAATGGAAGGCACTGTTACCGACAGCAGGCTTAACAGCCATCAAATATTGCAATTCAAACTGGTATTGTTGAAAATGAATAGAACGTAGGTAATGCTTAAACATCACACTGGATAAATGTGTAAAACTGAAATAAAGGGCATGTGTTAACTACACCAGGAATAACTGGAACCAAATATAGACGTTCAAACTTGTATTGATGTAGTCGAGCGGCACAGTTCCGACTTGCATATAATGAACAATACATTGTGAATGACTGAAATAAACAAGGCATAAATGACTAGTATAACAACCAAATATAGCCATTGAAAACTGGACAGAGTCTCACTGCAACCAACCTAACAAGCAAATACAGATAAACATGGCATATGCTTGAAAACTGGACAAATGCTCACTACAACCAACCTAACAAACAGATAAAGATAAACAAGGCATCTGCTTGATAACTGGACAAATGCTAAAAAAAGCAACCTAACAACCAAATACAGATAAACAAGGCATCTGCTTGATAACTGGACAAATGCTAAAAAAGCAACCTAACAACCAAATACAGATAAACAAGGCATCCGCTTGATAACTGGACAAATACTCACTGCAACCAAACTAAGAACCAAATACAGATAAATAAGGCATCTGCTCGATAACTGAAAAAATGCTCACTCCAACCAACCTAACAACCAAATTCAGATAAACAAGGCATCTACTCACTATAAACAACCAAATATATCCATTCGTGAAACTAAAGTGGACAATTCATACTTAAACATTACATAGACCTATTGAACAATACATTTTTTGCATAACTGAAATAATTAAACACGGCACAGTTAAAGCACCGCACGACAAATGCTACTACAACAAAGGGTACGGGTTGGCAAGCTAGAAAAGGTAGGATTTGCTGATAGAATGTTGCCTCACATTTCATGGATGGGATCCTTCCAGTTGGAAGAGCACAAACCCATGGTGCGCTCTCTAATCTCACAGATGGGCTATTTCACCTTGGAAGAACCTTCGTGGGTGCCCTCCTCGTGGTCGTGGTCAATGAGGATCCCAAGCCGCCGCCGTAGAACGTGTCCTTCAGAAGTGACAAAATAGGCTCGATGGCGTATAAAGCTCGCAAATCCTTGACCGCTTGGCGGAGGAGATCAGCGGCAGGGCCATCGAAGAGATCGACGGCGGTTGAACCAGAGGGGTTGGGGATGGACCACTTAACCTGTGACATGGCCCGCGTGAAGCCGTCGGTGTGGATGAGCTTGATGTCGTAGCCAGCTTTCCCGAGATACAGTAATACGCTAGCCCGCTAACATGAAGCCTTCGGCATGGCAACGTAGTCAACGTCTTTGCCGGCTTCCGCGGTGACGTGTTGCTCCGGGATCGACAGGTCGGGGTGAACGGCGGCCACCTCACCAACGTCCGCCGGAGAGGCCATGATAAACCTCTTCTTGGCCGAACGCTCGTCGGGCTCCCCGGGATACGTGGTCGAGTTTAGGCTGCGACATTCTGGAGCAGGGGATGTGGATCTAGTGGGGAGGGACACCGCATGCCTCATCTAAAAACTCAGGGGAGTGGGGCGACGGTATGGGAATCGCTGGGTAACCTAAACTTTATTATCTAAGCTAGGAGGAACGGGTAGATCGGCAGGGTTGGCGGCGGCGCCGGCGGCGGTCGCGAGCCAGGGTTC
>NC_057799.1:350841535-350843431 GCF_018294505.1 Triticum aestivum
GATACGCTGCGGCTACTGAAAAGTTTAGTAATGGTGGGTGGAGATGGTGGTGGACGAGGGAGGGCGACGGTTCAAATGCCTCGGCTACTGCAATTTTACTATAAGGTCGGTGCTGGAGGAGTGTGGGCGACGGTTGAAGTACGTCGGCTACTAAAATTTGGGTAAAGGAATTGATGCGGGGCGGGAGTGCCCAAGATCGCGCACGGTCCAATAACAATATGCGTGTATGATAATAAGGAAAAGTGGCGCGGATCCGCCGATTTTTGCAACGCTCAAGGCGGGTAGTTTGTTTTTTTATATTTCTAGCTAGCTGGTCTATCGCACACGGTTTGTCCTAATTTCCAAATAAACTTACCCGCCTTTAGCTTGTACAGGTGGTGGTTTTACAGCGCACTTGCATCGCACAAGGTTAAGCCAGTACCTCCACCCTTTGCTTGCGCTTGCGCGGTCGTGGTGATTTCGGGGCACTTGCGCGGTCGTGGTGATTTCAGCGCACTTGCATCACACACGGTTGAGCCAGTACCTCCACCTTAATTTGCTCGCGCTTGCGTGGTCGTGGTGATTTCAGCGCACTTGCATCGCACACGGTTGAGCCAGTACCTCCACCCTTTGCTCACGCTTGCGCGATCGTGGTGATTTCAGCGCACTTGCATCGCACACGGTTGAGCCAGTAACTCCACCTTAATTTGCTCACACTTGCGCGTTCATGGTGATTCACATCGCACTTGTGTCGCACACGGTTAAGATATTATACCCTGTGTCCATTGAGGGTCATCAGAGTCTTTGCAGCAAAAAATAATGTTAGAGAGGGTCAAAAGGCAGCCACACCAGCATGTGGCCCAAATATATATGAGTGAAAAGGGTGGTCTGTGATGTTCAAAATTCCAATGCACAACTTTGACCCCGCGGGCCCACGGTTGGGCGCGTCATTGAAGATTGATGGGAGGGGCCAGAAGTCAAGAAGCACCTGGAATTGGCCAAATATATGTACGAATATTGGGGATGTTTGAAACTTTAAATACACAATGCATAACTTTGGGTGGCACCTGCCTCGCAAACCCGAAAGCACCCTAACAACCACCTAGCTAGGATATATATAATGACATAATGTCGTACCTAGCTAGGATGCTTGGCCCACCACCTCCCACTTCGTGTCAGCGGGGCGGATGCATATAATGATCGATACTTTGGTCATACATGCATGTCGCCATGACCTACCATAAGACGGACCAATGAATCTTTCGTTTGGTCAAATGATAGTTGTTGTTGTCGATAAACCGCTGGGGCCAATAGATTGAACCATCATAAAAATTGCACGAGAGGGCCCACAAAACTAGCACCTCTTGCATGCGGCCCAAAATGATGTACGTTGGGAAGGGGTGATGTGTGTTTTCAATGTAGAATAATGTACAATTTAGATGTGGTGCCTACCTCTCGATACAGACAACAACCATGAAGGCAAGGTAGTTAAGGACGAGATACGTACGCAGGGTTTGATGTAGGTCGAACCCAGCAATCCGAGCATCTGGGAGGGAATCCCGACAACGCATGAGCTTGGTCTTTGGTTGACCGACATTTGACGGTGACCGTCCCTAACACGAACTAGGAGGAATCCATTCATGGCCAACACACATACCCCTCATTATCGGTCAAAGGGATGATATATATACACTCGGGGAGCCCACAGATATCCGTGTCGTCACAAAAAACGCACAAGGGAGACGTGGTTGATCAGAAGACCCCGTATACACTACGTGCGACCCAAAAATATGTATGGGTACGATGGTGTATGATGTGTTTAAATCCCAAATGCACAACTTCGATGGGCCACGCCAACTACATTACAAACCGAACACCGTACCCGACTGCAAGCCTGGTTCAATACCTATGATGTCA
>NC_057799.1:351143731-351283277 GCF_018294505.1 Triticum aestivum
GCACCATAAATAAAATATACAACCATACCTACCAAGATCACGATTAACCCATAGGACAAAATGGATATACTCAAACATCATAGGATAACCATAGATCATTGGGAAATAATATATGGAGTTGAGCACCATGTTTAAGTAGAGATTACAACGGGGAGAAGAGGTGTTACACCGCTGCATAGAGGGGGAGAAAGTTGGTGTTGATGGTAGCAAGACTGTTGATGTAGATCGCCGTCACGATCCTTGCCCCGACGGCACTCCGGCGCCACCAGGAGAGAGGGAGAGAGAGCCCCCCTCATTCGTCTTTTTCTTCCTTGGTCTTTCCCCCTAGATGGGAGGAGAGTTCCCCCTCTGGTCCATGGCCTCCATGGCGGTGGAGGGGCGGGAGCCCCTCCGAGATTGGATCTCCGTCTCTGTTCTCTTTTGTTTCGCGTTCCCCAGATCTAGCCCTTCACGGTTTCTTAAATTCCCGGAGATCCGTAACTCCGATTGCACTGAAATTTTTACACGATTTTTCCCATAAATTATCTTTCTTGTGCCAGAAGAAGGGCCCCAACCGCCTTACAGGGTGGGCACAAGACACCTGGGCGTGCCAGGGGGTGCCTGACATGCCCTGGTGGGTTGTGGAGGCCGTGGGCCTCCTTTACCATTGATTCCAAGTCCCAAAAATCACATATATTCCAAAATAATTCTCCGTAAATTTTTATCACCTTTGGACTTCATTTGATATGGACTTTCTATGAAACAAAAAAATGCAACAAACAGGAACTGGCACCGGGCACTGGATCAATATGTTAGTCCAAATAAATCATATAAAATGTTGCCAAAAGTGTGTGAAAGTTGTATAACATTGGCATGAAACAATCAAGAATTATATATACGACGGAGACGTATCAGCATCCCCAAGCTTAATTCCTACTCGTTCTCGAGTAGGTAAATGATAAAAAAGATAATTTTTGATGTGGAATGCTACCTAGCATAAACTTGATCATATGTCTAATCATGGCATGAATATTAAGATATAAGTGATTCAAAGCAATAGTCTATAATTTGACATAAATACATCAATACTCAGGCATCACAATAAACAATCATGTCTTTCATAATATCAACGCTAAAGAAAGCTATCCCTACAAAATCATATAGTCTTGTCATGCTCTGTTTTCTTAACACAAAGTATTTATCATGCACAACCCCGATGACAAGCCGAGCAATTGGTTCATACTTTTTAACGCGCTTCAGCTTTTTCAACCCTCACGCAATACATGAGCGTGGGCCATGGATATAGCACTATGGATGGAATAGAGTGTGATGATAGAGGTAAATATAGACGAGACAAAAAAGTAAGAAAGTCTCACATCGACGCGGCTAACCAACAGGCTATGAAGATGCCCATCAATTGATATCAATGTGAGGAGTAGGGATCGCCATGCAACGAATGCACTAAGAGCTATAAGTGTATGAAAGCTCAATATGAAACTAAGTGGGTGTGCATCTAATCCTATCACTACTAGGAAAAGGGCTATAGCTAATATGGACATTAATGGCGCACCATGTATGTGGTGCGCCATTAGTGTCCTCATTACTAATGACGCACCACACGCACGGTGCGCCATTACTAACAATTTTTTATTTTTCCAAGACTATCAATGGCGCACCAAGGCACAGTGCGCCATTACTAGTTTTAACTAGTAATGGCGCACCACACACTCTGTGTGCCACTACTAACAATTTTTTTTTACTTTTTTTTTTCAAAACTAGTAATGGCGCACCAGGGTACAGTGCGCCATTACTAGTTCAAACTAGTAATGGCGCACCACAACCACGGTGCGCCACTACTAACAAATTATTTTTTGCAAAACTAGTAATGGCGCACCACGTAACAGGTGCGCCATTAGTAACCAGGGTTACTAATGGCGCATTATTAGGTGGTGCGCCATTGGTAACCTGAGAGCAGCTAGATATTTTGGACAACCACCTACCACACTCACTTTCCCCACTTCATTCTCTCCACCTCCTCCTCCAAGCTTGTCTCGGCTGCCTCCTCCTCCTCACCTCATTTGCACCATAGATTCACCCAAATTAAGTGGTTAAATTACCTTTTTTTTATAGGTAAGTAAGGGGAAAGCTTTCTTTATGTTGTAGATCTACTTTTTTCTCCCTCCAACAACGTGCACATGCACTTTTTATGGCCTAGATCTACGTATGTTTGTGGTGTTGCATATGTTTGTGGTGTTGCATATGTTTGTGTTTGCAGGTACCGGTATTTGAAATGCGATAGTTGCCAATATTTTTCCGAAATGTTGATTCATTTCCGTTTCGGCGAGAATTTGGCACTATGCATTCTTTTTGGTCCTATTTTTAGGCAAAGTCATGCCAAATTTTTTTTGGTTCTAAAATATCGTTTTGCTCTACCCCGTAGGCGACCATGGTGCGCACGATGACCAAAGGCATCGTGAATAGGTTTTTGAGCTCCGCGAAGGCCGAGATGCTTCAAAAGAACGAGACGGAGATAAGATGTCCGTGTCGAAGATGCAAGCTGAAGAGCCTTATTACGGACCCGGATTCCGGACAGGTGCGGGACCACCTGCTCTTGCGTGGTTTCATGGATGGCTATCGGTGGCAAGGTGATGAAGATGACTATGAAGTCGTCCATGGGGGCCGGGCAAGAAATGAGGAAGGGCAGCAAGACAACCACCGCGGCGAGGGCGGGCGAGAAGACGAAGAATCTCCAGGACATGATCACGACGGTGATGCAGTACACAGTCATCATGTAGAAGATGCCGGACATGATGATGAGGAAGATCAAGACGAAGGGCATGATCATGAAGATGAAGATGCCGGAGCAGACGACGATGGACCATCGATGGGCTGGGTGCAGGACCCTCATATTCAAGAGCTGCTTCTCAAGCAGACGGATAACGCAAGAGCTGCCGCCCGAGAGAAAGCCAAGCTGGATCAACTGGAGATAGACGCGGTTACTCCATTGTATGAAGGATGCAGGCCCGAGGATACCCGCCTGAAAGTAACGCTCATGGCTCTGGAGATGAAGGTAAAACACAAAATGACCGACGCATGCTTCGACGAGAACATGTCATTCTGGCACGAACGTCTTTCCAAGGGGAACAAGTGCCCGACCAGTTTCGAGGAGGCGAAGAAAATCGTGTGTCCTCTGGATTTACCGCACGTGAAATACCATGTGTGCATGAACAATTGCATCATTTATCGGGACGAGCACGCGGAGTCTACCATATGTCCGGTGTGCGGCGTCACTCGATACAAGAAGAGGAAGAAAGCTCCTCGAAAAGTGGTGTGGTACTTTCCGATCACTCCTCGTCTGCAGCGGTATTTCGCGGACCCTAAGCTAGCAAAGCTCCTGCGTTGGCACGCGGATAGGGAGGAGAAGAAGCGAGAAGATGACGGAAATGATCCGGAGATAAATAAAAAAGACAAGATGCTGAGTCACCCTAAGGATGCGAGCCAGTGGCAAGCGTTGAACTTCGAACACCCAGAATTTGGGACGATCCAAGGAACATCGTGCTGGGCGCGAGCACCGATGGAGTCAATCCGTTTGGCAGCCAGAGAAGCACACATAGCACCTGGCCTGTGTTTGTGTGGATGTACAACCTTCCCCCTGGTTGTGCATGAAGAGGAAGTACATTCACATGAGTATGCTAATTGAAGGGCCGAAACAACCAGGGAACGACATCAATCTGTATCTGGGGCTGCTGAAAGAGGAGCTAGACACGCTGTGGAAAACGCCAGCCAATACGTGGGACGCCGCAGAGAAAGAATATTTCCCTATGAGAGCCACACTGCTCACGACGGTGCACGACTATATCGGTTATGGATATGTCGCGGGGCAGGTGGTCCACGGATTTTCTGGATGCGTCAGGTGCATGGATGACACAACGTATCGCCAGCTAGATAGAGATCCCGGGTCTTCGAAAACCGTGTTCATGGGACATCGAAGGTGGCTTCGCGACGATGACTCATGGAGAAAACGCAAGGATCTGTTCGATGGTGAAACCGAACCCCGAAGACGCCCGCGTACGAGGAGCGGCGAGGAAATAGACGAGCTGTTGAAAAATTGGAAAGATTGCCCACTGCCGGGAAAGAAGCAAAAGGCGCCAGAGCCGGGAAAGAAGCGAAAGGCGCCAGAGCCGCTGCTGAAGGTATGGAAAACGAGGTCTGTTTTCTGGGACTTGCCGTACTCACAGATCCTTCGTGTGCCTCACAGCCTTGATGTCATGCATCTCACGAAGAACGTGTGCGAGAGTCTGCTTGGTACCCTGCTCAACATGCCAGAGAGGACCAAAGATGGGCCGAAAGCAAGGGCAGACTTGAAATCAATGGGCATCAGGGAGGAGCTTCACGCTCATGATGATGATGATGAGGCGAAGCAGGTCACGGAAAGTCGTCGCAAAGGAAAAAAGGCCAAGAAGATCGGAAATGACTACCCTCCCGCGTGCTTCACTCTAAGTCAGGAGGAGATCGAGCAGTGTTTCACCTGCCTCGTAGGAGTAAAACTTCCTTACGGTTACGCGGGGAAGATAAGCAGATACCTAGACTCAGCGAAGCAGAAGTTCAGCGGGATGAAGTCTCACGACTGTCACGTGCTGATGACGCAGATACTTCCAGTTGCAATCCGTGGGATCATGGACGCGCACGTCCGTGAAACGCTATTTGGCCTATGCAACTTTTTCGACGTCATCTCTCGGAAGTCGGTTGGCGTGAGGCAACTCAGAAGGCTACAGGAAGAGATCGTGGTGATACTATGCGAGCTTGAGATGTACTTCCCGCCCGCATTCTTCGATGTTATGGTGCATCTGCTGGTCCATATCGTGGAGGATATCATCCAACTCGGGCCGACGTTCCTGCACAGCATGATGCCGTTCGAAAGGATGAATGGTGTCATCAAAGGATACGTTCGCAACATGTCACGTCCAGAGGGAAGCATAGCCAGGGGCTTTCTGACCGAAGAGTGCATCTCCTACTGCACGAATTATCTAGGCATCGAGAACCCCGTTGGTCTGCCCGTCAACAGGCACCTCGGCAGGCTCGCTGGATGGGGTCACCGCGATGGTCGCCGCGAAATGCAT
Organism: Triticum aestivum; assembly: GCF_018294505.1. Classification (NCBI taxonomy): domain Eukaryota; kingdom Viridiplantae; phylum Streptophyta; class Magnoliopsida; order Poales; family Poaceae; genus Triticum; species Triticum aestivum. The sequence continues at coordinate 351,148,831 of NC_057799.1, forward strand.
GTCGACTTCGAGGGTCGACTCGCCGACTTTGAAAGAGCAAACCTAGTCGCGCTACAACACATAGACGTGGTCGATCCTTGGGTGGTAGAGCACAAAACCTTTATTGAGAAGACGTACAATGACCGAGGCCAACAGAGGACGGACGGAGATATAATCAAAGAGCACAACTCATGTTTCACGCGTTGGTTCAAGGAGAAGCTTCTGTCGTACCCTTTACATGAGGATTCTTCCGCGGAAGAAAAACTCATATTCGCCTTGTCACAGGGCGCCGAGCACAACCTGATGACCTATGAGGCGTACGATATCAACGGCTACACATTCTACACCGAGGGAAAGGACATGAAGAGCGATGGTTATCAGAACTCCGGGGTAACGATGGAATCCTACACCGGTAACGACAAGGACAGATACTACGGAAGGATCGAGGAGATCTGGGAGCTGAGCTACGCTGGAGAGAAGGTCCCGATGTTCCGTGTCAGATGGGCCAAGAGCGTCCTAAAAGAAGACCGGTATTTCACCACCATGGTTATACCCGAAGCCAAATCCAAGACCGCGGGCGCAAACGTCACCGCGAAAAATGAGCCATGGGTACTGGCTTCCCAAGTGGACCAATGCTTCTTCATTACCGACCCGTCAAAGCCCAGTCGTGTTGTCGTGAGGAGAGGCAAAAGGAAGATCATCGGAATGGATGGAGTCGCCAATGAGCAAGACTTCGACAAGTACGGCGACCCGAAGATGGAACATGACGACGACGATGAAGTGCCATACACCACAAGAAGAAGCAGGACCACCCTACCTAAAGGACGTCCGTTCAACAGAAGAACTCCATTTGCGAAAAAGAAGGGCAAGAAGATTGTGAAAAGATAGCTAGCTAAGATCGATTGTATTTAAATCGTAGTCTTCATTTCTCGATTGTATTTCGACATATTGAAATGATATTTCTTCTGTTCTAGTCCTCATGAATATTTATTTATGTTTATTATGGTATTGAATTTCTAACTCACAAAAAGTATTGAATTTGTTAATATTTTTTGAACTCATGAATATTTTTAAATTTCATGGGCACTTTTTGAATTCATGAATATTTTTTCAAATTTGATGATATTTTTTCATATTCATAAATGTTTTACCAATTCACAAATGAATGCAACTAAAAATCCAAAAAAAATATTGATGATATTTTTAAATAACAAATTTGATGATATTTTTTCATATTCATAAATATTTTGAAATAACAAATTTGATGATATTTTTTCACATTCATAAATGTTTTCAAATTTGATTGTCATTTTCTAAAAAATTATTAGATGCAACTAAAAATAATTAAAAAAAGTTACTAATGGCGCACCAGGAGAAGGTGCGCCATTGCTATCAATGTACTTATGGCGCACCCCTAGGAGGTGCGCCATTGGTATACCAATTTTTATGATATTTTTTCAAATATTTTCAAATAACAAATTTGATGATATTTTTTCATATTCATAAATATTTTCAAATAACAAATTTGATGATATTTTTTCACATTCATAAATGTTTTCAAATTTGATCGTCATTTTCTAAAAAATTATTAGATGCAACTAAAAATAATAATAAAAAGTTACTTATGGCGCACCCCTCGGTGGTGCACCATTGCTATGGATGTACTTATGGCGCACCCCTAGGAGGTACGCCATTGCTAACCTTCCCCCCTCTATCCCTTTCCCCCTCGCCCCCCGCGCCAGACCCCCCTCCATCTCGATCGCTATCCCCCCTCGCCAGATCCCCCTCGCCGCCGCCGACCCCCGCACCCTCCCCCGCTCCATCGCCGCCGACGACCCCCCGCACCCTCCCCTGCTCCACCGTCGCCGACGACCCCCCGCACCCTCCCCTGCTCCACCACCGCCGACGACCCCCCGCACCCTCCCCTGTCTCCTCGCTTGGTTCCCCCGAACGGAATCGGCCGAGCGCGCTAGGGTTCCTCACCCCGCCGCCCGGTCCTCCACCTCCGACGAGCAAGGGCCTCCTCCGACCGCTGCAGCAGCCGGCGAGCGCGGCCGCAACGCGCCCACCCCGCCAGCCCCTGCCGTCCTCCGCCCCCGGTCTCCAGCAGCAGCCGGCGAACCAACGGCGGACCAAGCAGGTGCTTCCCCCCTCCCCCTCCGTTCCTTCGTTTTGATTTGACTTCTAAGGGTGATGTTGTTCCTTCTTTTTGATTCGATTTGGCACGCGTGCATCACGCAGGTGGACGACGTGTGGTTACTCTTCCACTCTGGTGGTCACCGTTCTGCTTCCTCCCCTCCCCTGGTTCAGCAGCTGCAGGTAGCACCTCATCCTCATCTCACTTTGGCTAATCTGCGGACCATGTGGTTGCTCCTCCACTCTAGTGCCATTTGCTCTTCTACACTGTCTTGTTTCTCAGAAATGCATCTTTTTTCTCAGAAATTTTGCACTACCTTGTTCTTGTACTGATTAATTTAGGAGGGAGTAATTTTTCCCTAGCGTTTTCACTCATTGGATTTGGGTAGAGTATATGTATGTGGAGTATATCGATTAACAGACAGGTATACAAACCGTGTGGCATGGCTAGCATTAATTCTCCGACCAATGATAAGATGATTTCATAGCATTTTAGCTGTGATGAAAACTTTAAACTTGGTAATGGAAAAGCTGGTATGAGTCGCTCATTCTGAAATTGAACCGAGGCTTATTCAGCTTAGTTCATGAGTCACTATGATTTCATAGCATCACAAATCCTATGTTTTTGTTTCTCACTCAAGTAGAGCCGAGTGGAGATAAACAATGATCTCAGACGTGTATGTGTATCCTTCCTGTCTAGCAGTGCCAAGTGATTTGGAGGGAACAAGCTGAGAAATTGCAGTCGTCGTTCTCGCCTAGGAGGAGGAGCTCCATCACATCAGCAGCAGTTCAGGTCCATCCTCTCCCTCTGTGCTCATCTTGTGTTGTCGTAAAAATTTAGAAATCAACACTAGCTTGTAGCAGCAGGTCTCAAGGTGCAGCAGCTCATTACTTTCTACTTATACACCAACCAAAAGGAAGCTAGCAATAGTTTGTTTGAATTATTTAGCATAATTTATTGGCTGTCTCCATTCTGGTTCAGGCTCCGCCACTGGTAGTAGTGATTCAGTGTTGTGATGCATCAATATGTCTTGAATGCATGTTCCACTTAGGTTCTGGAAGTATGTGGAACCTTTTTTGTGCAAAAGTATTTTAGCCTTCAAAATAACCAGTGTCGCATGAAACCAATTCTCTTAATTATGAACCTTCTCCCATGAAACGCTTTGCATAGAGTGCTCCTGAAGCTCAAATTTTACAAGTTCCCAGTAACTATGCAACAAAGGCAGCTTAAGTATAGTCTTCTGGGGAAAGGAAATGAGTTGTTGACGAAACATTTTGGTTTATTTATAGTTCTTAAAATATGAAAATAAAAATTATTTGTATCCCTCGTTAAAGGTATTTGACTCTATAAATCATACTGATGTTGACTCTATAAATCATACTGATACTGATGTTAAAGGTATTTCTAGCAAAACCTGAAATGCTAGATGGATTGATTTTTCTGAGCTGTTTGTGCTCCCTGCATCTTTCAGCTCTCATTTTCAGTGGAGTTGTTGAATTATATGCTCTTATTGGACATGTTTTACGTGTTGATCCATCAATTGATCACATTGAGAAAGACTTGTAAAGATGATGTTCATCTTTTACAAAAAACAATTTCTGTACACGTCAGTAACTTTGCTAGTTTGCTTGGTTTTGTCTCCGACCATCGTGTCGTGATGATTTTACAGGTACCCGAGAGGCCCTTGAGTTTGCCGGAATGTCGATTAACTTCCGTTCCGGCAAATTCGGGTACTCCATATGTCCTATTTTCAGCAAAGGTCATGCTGAAATTTTCCATGAATTTTAGCATGACTTTGCTAAAAATAGGACATACGGGGTACTTGCGACTAATGCATGGGCCGGGGTATCTTATTACTTAATTAAGTAGGATCAACTGCCTCTTGTGTTATACATATAGAAGTGTGATATATTTACTGTCTCTTGGTGTTTGTCCTTAATTAAGTAGGATCAAGAATTAAGTAGGACCAGTTCTGAATAGCTTCTATCAACGGCTGATATGTTTACTGTCTCTTGGTGTTTGTACTTCGAGAAGTACCTAGTTGAAGTACTGCCCGCTCTTTGAGGTACTGTCTCTTGGTGTTCTGAAATAATCTGTTTGTTGGACTTGGTGCACTTTCTAGTTGAAAACTGTTAAATGGAGATACTAGATTAGCTTTTTGAGGTATCCCATTAAATATTATTCATTACTGCCCGCTCTTAAATTTTTTTGCACAACTAATATGCAACTGCCATAGGTGGCAATAGAGCCAAGTGATTAGGCCCAACTTAGAATTCTCCTTCCCTTTTCTTGATAGGGTATATTATTAGAAGATACCCATATATATCAGTCAACCTAGGGTGCCTCGGCATCGATAAACCTAAATGATGAAAACTTAACTTAGCATTTAGGGTGCCTCAGCGTCGACAAACCCTAAATGATGAGACCATGATAATTCCTCACAAACCAACCCTTAAATAACACTGAGCCATTATGCCGTCACCCTTGAAGCCTTGCGGGCATTTGCAGCCCTTAGCTTGTTCATTCTGTAGATTTCCAAAATTCAGTTTTGTACCTTGCTTGCCATGTGTGTGAGAGAGATAGTGAGAGGAGACAAGAAGAAGGGGGTTAGGAAGGGACTTGGACCTTAGCAACAACACACTAACAGGTTCCATCCCAAAACACCTAGGCAATATCACAAACATCTCTCAATTGTTCCTTGACAATAACCAACTTTTTGGTGACATTCCTCGAGAATTAGGTTATTTGGTCAACTTAGAGATCTTGTTCCTTGACAATAACCAACTTTTTGACCAAACTTTTTTCCTATTTAGAGCAAAACATGGCCCACAACGATGAGGCCGGCGGTTCGGGCAAGGCATTCTGGGAGCTGTCCCAGGAGATGGAGGAAGAACCTCACTGCTATGAGGACGCCGCGGAAGACACCGATCCTGACTAAACAACCCCTAGTGGCGTCGGGGATGACACCACTGATGGTGCCGCCGAGGATGCCACCACTGATGATGGCAGTGCACGCACAGATGGTAGCCAACCGAAGAGGCAACGGAAGGACCGCCGCCCGAACGTGCTAGGCACCGTCAAGGAGGAATTTACCGAAGTGTCCTCCGAGGGGCATCCAACGGCGCCCAAAGAAATAGTCAAGGGGTACGCGGGACAGCTCGGGTGCATTCTCCGGAGCACCGTCTCGATCAACACCGAGAACCTAAGGCATCGTGACCGAGGGAATTTGCGCAACCTCCTCTTCACGAAGCTGCACGAATGATGCAAGTTCCCCGGTGACTTCGCAAACACACGCCTCTCAGGGAATAAAGTGAACAGTGCCGCCCTCACGAAGATGAGCACGGCCCTGGCTACTTGGAGAGCCGCGGTGAAGAGAATGATTGAAAAAGGTGATAGTTATGAGAAGATCAAGGAGAGAAATCCTTCGATTAGTGAAGATGACTACCTGGAGTTCAAGATCAAGTGCGAGAGCAACGCAACCGTGGAATCAAGTCAGTGGGGGAAAGATATGTGGGACTTGAACTTAGGGGTCCACAAACTCGGTCCCGGCGGTTACAGAGTTGCGGAACCTATATGGGACAAGGAGGACGCGGAGCGTGCCGAGCAAGGCCTACCGCCCCTCTTCGAGAAATACCGTGACAAGCAGACCAGGAACTATGTCAGGGCCCAGTACAAGATTGACCCGGTAACCAAGGAGCTTACCACGGATCTGAAGACCAAGGCGTTGAGCTTGTTCTGGTAAGGAATACACCCCCGCGTAATTAGCTCCATATGGTTGTGTTGGGAACGTAGTAATTTCAAAAAAATTCCTACGCACACATAAGATCATGGTGATGCATAGCAAAGAGAGGGGAGAGTGTTGTCCACGTACCCTCGTAGACCGAATAGCGGAAGCGTTAGCACAATGCAGTTGATGTAGTCGTACGTCTTCACGATCCGACCGATCAAGTACCAAACGCACGACACCTCTGAGTTCAGCACACGTTCAGCCCGATGACGTCCCTCGAACTCCAATCCAGCCGAGTGTTGAGGGAGAGTTTCGTCAGCACGACGGCGTGGTGACGATGATGATGTTCTACCGACGCAGGGCTTCGCCTAAGCACCGCTACGATATTATCGAGGTGGACTATGGTGGAGGGGGGCACCGCACACGGCTAAAAGATCAATGATCAATTGTTGTGTCTTTGGGGTGCCCCCTGCCCCCGTATATAAAGGAGCAAGGGGGGAGAGGCGGCCGGCCAGGAGAGGGGCGCGCCAGGAGGAGTCCTACTCCCACCGGGAGTAGGACTCCCTCCCTTCCTTGTTGGATTAGGAGAAGGGGGGAAAGAGGAGGAGGAGAAGAAGGAAAGGGGGGCGCCACCCCCTCCTTCTCCAATTCAGACTAGAGGGGGAGGGGGCGCGCGGCCTGCCCTGGCCGCCCCTCCTCTTCTCCACTAAGGCCCATTAATCCCCCCCCCCGGGGGGGGGGGGGGGGTTCCGGTAACCCCCGAGTACTCCGGTATATATCCGATAACCCCCGGAACCATTCCGGTGTCCGAATATAGTCGTCCAATATATCAATCTTCATGTCTCGACCATTTCGAGACTCCTCGTTATGTCCGTGATCACATCCGGGACTCCGAACAACCTTCGGTACATCTAAACATATAAAGTCATAATATAACTGTCATCGAAACTTTAAGCGCGCGGACCCTACGGGTTCGAGAACTATGTAGACATGACCGAGACACGTCTCCGGTCAATAACCAATAGCGGAACCTGGATGCTCATATTGGCTCCCACATATTCTACAAAGATCTTTATCGGTCAGATCGCATAACAACATACGTTCTTCCCTTTGTCATCGGTATGTTACTTGCCCGAGATTCGATCGTCGGTATCTCAATACCTAGTTCAATCTCGTTACCGGCAAGTCTCATTACTCGTTGTGTAATACATCATCCCGCAACTAACTCATTAGTTGCAATGCTTGCAAGGCTTAAGTGATGTGCATTACCGAGTGGGCCCAGAGATACCTCTCCGACAATCGGAGTGACAAATCCTAATGTCGAAATACGCCAACCCAACAAGTACCTTCGGAGACACCTGTAGAGCACCTTTATAATCGCCCAGTTACGTTGTGACGTTTGGTAGCACACAAAGTGTTCCTCCGGTAAACGGGAGTTGCATAATCTCATAGTCATAGGAACATGTATAAGCCATGAAGAAAGCAATAGAGAATACTAAACGATCGTGTGTTAAGCTAACGGAATGGGTCAAGTCAATCACATCATTCTCCTAATGATGTGATCCCATTAATCAAATGACAACTCATGTCAATGGCTAGGAAACATAACCATCTTTGATCAACGAGCTAGTCAAGTAGAGGCATACTAGTGACACTCTGTTTGTCTATGTATTCACACAAGTATTGTGTTTCCGGTTAATACAATTCTAGCATGAATAATAAACATTTATCATGATATAAGGAAATAAACAATAACTTTATTATTGCCTCTAGGGCATATTTCCTTCAGTCTCCCACTTGCACTAGAGTCAATAATCTAGTTCACATCGCCATGTGATTTAACATCAATAGTTCACATCACCATGTGATTAACACCCATAGTTCACATCGTCATGTGACCAACACCCAAAGGGTTTACTAGAGTCAATAATCTAGTTCACATCGATATGTGATTAACACCCAAAGAGTACTAAGGTGTGATCATGTTTTGCTTGTGAGAGAAGTTTAGTCAGCGGGTCTGTCACATTCAGATCCGTATGTATTTTGCAAATTTCTATGTCTACAATGTTCTGCATGGAGCTACTTTAGCTAATTGCTCCCACTTTCAATATGTATCCAGATTGAGACTTAGAGTCATCTGGATCAGTGTGAAAACTTGCATCGACGTAACCCTTTACGAAGAACCTTTTTGTCACCTCCATAATCGAGAAACATATCCTTATTCCACTAAGGATAATTTTGACCGCTGTCCAGTGATCTACTCCTAGATCACTATTGTACTCCCTTGCCAAAATCAGTGTGGGGTATACAATAGATCTGGTACACAGCATGGCATACTTTATAGAACCTATGGCTGAGGCATAGGGAATGACTTTCATTATCATTCTATCTTCTGCCGTGGTCGGGCTTTGAGTCTTACTCAATTTCACACCTTGTAACACAGGCAAGAACTATTTCTCTGACTGTTCCATTTTGAACTATTTCAAAATCTTGTCAAGGTATGTACTCATTGAAAAAACTTATCAAGCGTCTTGATCTATCTCTATAGATCTTGATGCTCAATATGTAAGCAGCTTCACCGAGGTCTTTCTTTGAAAAACTTCTTTCAAACACTCCTTTATGCTTTGCAGAATAATTCTACATTATTTCTGATCAACAATATGTCATTCACATATACTTATCAGAAATGCTGTAGTGCTCCCACTCACTTTCTTGTAAATACAGGCTTCACCGCAAGTCTGTATAAAACTATATGCTTTGATCAACTTATCAAAGAGTATATTCCAACTCCAAGATGCTTGCACCAGTCCATAGATGGATCGCTGGAGCTTGCATATTTTGTTAGCACCTTTAGGATTGACAAAACCTTCTGGTTGCATCATATACAACTCTTCTTTAATAAATCCATTAAGGAATGCAGTTTTGTTTATCCATTTGCCAGATTTCATAAAATGCGGCAACTGCTAACATGATTCGGACAGACTTAAGCATCGCTACGGGTGAGAAGGTCTCATCGTAGTCAATCCCTTGAACTTGTCGAAAACCTTTTGCAACAAGTCGAGCTTTATAGATAGTAACATTACCATCAGGGTCAGTCTTCTTCTTGAAGATCCATTTGTTTTCAATGGCTTGCCGACCATCGGGCAAGTCAACCAAAGTCCATACTTTGTTCTCATACATGGATCCCATCTCGGATTTCATGGCTTCAAGCCATTTTGCGGAATCTGGGCTCACCATCGCTTCTTCATAGTTCGTAGGTTCGCCATGGTCTAGTAACATGACCTCCAGAACAGGATTACCGTACCACTCTGGTGCGGATCTTACTCTGGTTGACCTACGAGGTTCAGTAACAACTTGATCTGAAGTTTCATGATCATCATCATTAACTTCCTCACTAATTGGTGTAGGTGTCACAGGAACCGGTTTTTGTGATGAACTACTTTCCAATAAGGGAGCAGGTACAGTTACCTCATCAAGTTCTACTTTCCTCCCACTCACTTCTTTCGAGAGAAACTCATTCTCTAGAAAGATTCCAAATTTAGCAACAAAAGTCTTGCCTTCGGATCTGTGATAGAAGGTGTACCCAACAGTCTCTTTTGGGTATCCTATGAAGACACATTTTTCCGATTTGGGTTCGAGCTTATCAGGTTGAAGCTTTTTCACATAAGCATCGTAGCCCCAAACTTTAAGAAATGACAACTTTGGTTTCTTACCAAACCACAGTTCATAAGGCGTCGTCTCAACGGATTTTGATGGTGCCCTTTTTTACGTGAATGCAGCTGTCTCTAATGCATAACCCCAAAACTATAGTGGTAAATCGGTAAGAAACATCATAGATTGCACTATATCCAATAAAGTACGGTTATGACGTTCGGACACACCATTATGCTGTGGTGTTCCAGCTGGCACGAATTTGTGAAACTATTCCACATTGTTTTAATTGAAGACCAAACTCGTAACTCAAATATTTGTCTCCGCGATCAGATCGTAGAAACCTTATTTTCTTGTCACGATGATTTTCCACTTCACTCTGAAATTCTTTGAACTTTTCAAATGTTTCAGACTTATGTTTCATCAAGTAGATATACCCATATCTGTTTAAATCATCTGTGAAGGTGAGAAAATAATGATACCCACCGCGAGCCTCAACATTCATCGGACCACATACATCTGTATGTATGATTTCCAACAAATCTGTTGCTCGCTCCATAGTTCTGGAGAACGGCATTTTAGTCATCTTGCCCATGAGCCACGGTTCGCAAGTACCAAGTGATTCATAATCAAGTGGTTCCAAAAGTCCATCAGTATGGAGTTTCTTCATGCGCTTTACACCGATATGACCTAAACGGTAGTGCCATAAATAAGTTGCACTATCATTATTAACTTTGCATCTTTTGGCTTCAATATTATGAATATGTGTATCACTACGATCGAGATCCAACGAACCATTTTCATTGGGTGTGTAACCATATAAGGTTTTATTCATGTAAACTGAACAACAATTATTTTCTAACTTAAATGAATAACCGTATTGCAATAAACATGATCAAATCATATTCATGCTCAACGCAAACACCAAATAACACTTATTTAGGTTCAACACTAATCCCGAAAGTATAGGGAGTGTGCGATGATGATCATATCAATCTTGGAACCAGTTCCAATACACATCGTCACTTCATCCTTAACTAGTTTCTGTTCATTCTGCAACTCCCATTTCGAGTTACTACTCTTTAGCAACTGAATCAGTATCAAGTACCGAGGGGTTGTTATAAACACTAGTAAAGTACACATCAATGACATGTATATCAAATATAGCTTTGTTCACTTTGCCATCCTTCTTATCCACCAAATACTTGGGGCAGTTCCGCTTCCAGTGACCAGTCCTTTTTGCAGTAGAAGCACTCATCACTTGAGCAGCAACTTGCTTGCCGTTCTTCTTGAAGTTCCCTTTTCTTCCCTTTGCCCTTTTCTTGAAACTAGTGATCTTGTTAACCATCAACATTTGATGCTCTTTTTTCTTGATTTCTACTTTCGCCGATCTCAACATCGCGAAGAGCTCGGGAATTTCTTTTGTCATCCCTTGCATATTATAGTTCATCATGAAGTTCTACTAACTTGGTGATGGTGACTAGAGAATTCTGTCAATCACTATTTTATCTGGAAGATTAACTCCCACTTGATTCAAGCGATTGTAGTACCCAGACAATTTGAGCATATCCTCACTGCTTGAGCTATTCTCCTCCATCTTTTAGCTATAGAACTTGTTGGAGACTTCATATCTCTCAACTCGGGTATTTGCTTGAAATATTAACTTCAACTCCTGGAACATCTCATATGGTCCATGACGTTCAAAACGTCTTTGAAGTCCCGATTCTAAGCCATTAAGCATGGTGCACTAAACTATCAAGTAGTCATCATATTGAGCTAGCCAAACGTTCATAACGTCTGCATTTGCTCCTGCAATAGGTTTGTCACTTAGCGGTGCATCATGGACATAATTCTTCTGTGCAGCAATGAGGATAATCCTCAGATCACGGATACAATCTGCATCATTGCTACTAACATCTTTCAACATATTTTTTCTCTAGGAACATATCAAAATAAACATTGGGAAGCAACAACGCGAGCTATTGATCTACAACATAGATATGCTAATACTACCAGGACTAAGTTCATGATAAATTTAAGTTCAATTAATCATATTACTTAAGAACTCCCACTTAGATAGACATCCCTCTAATCTTCTAAGTGATCACGTGATCCATATCAACTAAACCATGTCCGATCATCACGTGAGATGGAGTAGTTTCAATGGTGAACATCACTATGTTGATCATATCTACTATATGATTCACGCTCGACCTTTCGGTCTCAGTGTTCCGAGGCCATATCTGTTATATGCTAGGCTCGTCAAGTTTAACCAGAGTATTCCGCGTGTGCAACTGTTTTGCACCCGTTGTATTTCAACGTAGAGCCTATCACACCCGATCATCACGTGGTGTCTCAGCACGAAGAACTTTCGCAACGGTGCATACTCAGGGAGAACACTTATACTTTGATAATTTAGTGAGAGATCATTTTAAAATGCTACCGTCAATCAAAGCAAGATAAGATGCATAAAAGATAAACATCACATGCAATCAATATAAGTGATATGATATGGCCATCATCATCTTGTGCTTGTGATCTCCATCTCCGAAGCACCATCATGATCACCATTGTCACCGGCGCGACACCTTGATCTCCATCGTAGCATCGTTGTCGTCTCGCCAATCTTATGCTTCTACGACTATCGCTACCGCTTAGTGATAAAGTAAAGCATTACAGGGCGATTGCATTGCATACAATAAAGCGACAACCATATGGCTCCTGCCAGTTGCCGGTAACTCGGTTACAAAACATGATCATCTCATACAATAAAATTTAGCATCATGCCTTGACCATATCACATCACAACATGCCCTGCAAAAACAAGTTAGACGTCCTCTACTTTGTTGTTGCAAATTTTACGTGGCTGCTACGGGCTTAGCAAGAACCGTTCTTACCTACGCATCAAAACCACAACGATAGTTTGTCAAGTTGGTGCTGTTTTAACCTTCGCAAGAACCGGGCGTAGCCACACTCGGTTCAACTAAAGTTGGAGAAACTGACACCCGCTAGTCACCTGTGTGCATAGCACGGCGGTAAAACCAGTCTCGCGTAAGCGTACGCGTAATGTCGGTCTAGGCCGCTTCATCCAACAATACCGTCGAACCAAAGTATGACATGCTGGTAAGCAGTAAGACTTGTATCGCCCACAACTCACTTGTGTTCTACTCGTGCATATAACATCTACGCATAAAACCTGGCTCGGATGCCACTATTGGGAACGTAGTAATTTCAGAAAATTTCCTACGCACACGCAAGATCATGGTGATGCATAGCAACGAGAGGGGAGAGTGTTGTCCATGTACCCTCGTAGACCGAATAGCGGAAGCGTTAGCACAACGCGGTTGATGTAGTCGTACGTCTTCACGATCCGACCGATCAAGTACCGAACGCACGGCACCTCCGAGTTCAGCACACGTTCAGCCCGATGACGTCCCTCGAACTCCGATCCAACCGAGTGTTGAGGGAGAGTTTCGTCAGCACGACGGCGTGGTGACGATGATGATGTTCTACCGACGCAGGGCTTCGCCTAAGCACCGCTATGATATTATCGAGGTGGACTATGGTGGAGGGGGGCACCGCACACGGCTAAAAGATCAATGATCAATTGTTGTGTCTTTGGGGTGCCCCCTGCCCCCGTATATAAAGGAGCAAGGCGGGGAGAGGCGGCCGGCCAGGAGAGGGGCGCGCCAGGAGTAGTCCTACTCCCACCGGGAGTAGGACTCCCTCCCTTCCTTGTTGGATTAGGAGAAGGGGGGAAAGAGGAGGAGGAGAAGAAGGAAAGGGGGGCACCGCCCCCTCCTTGTCCAATTCGGACTAGAGGGGGAGGGGGCGCGCGGCCTGCCCTGGCCGCCCCTCCTCTTCTCCACTAAGGCCCATTAATCCCCCCCCCCCGGGGGGGGGGGGTTCCGGTAACCCCCCGGTACTCCGGTATATATCCGATAACCCCCGGAACCATTCCGGTGTCCGAATATAGTCATCCAATATATCAATCTTCATGTCTCGACCATTTCGAGACTCCTCGTTATGTCCATGATCACATTCGGGACTCCGAACAACCTTCGGTACATCTAAACATATAAACTCATAATATAACTGTCATCGAAACTTTAAGCGTGCGGACCCTACGGGTTCGAGAACTATGTAGACATGACCGAGACACGTCTCCGGTCAATAACCAATAGCGGAATCTGGATGCTCATATTGGCTCCCAGATATTCTACGAAGATATTTATCGGTCAGACCGCATAACAACATACGTTGTTCCCTTGTCATCGGTATGTTACTTGCCCGAGATTCGATCGTCGGTATCTCAATACCTAGTTCAATCTCGTTACCGGCAAGTCTCTTTACTCTTTCTGTAATACATCATCCCGCAACTAACTCATTAGTTGCAATGCTTGCAAGGCTTAAGTGATGTGCATTACCGAGTGGGCCCAGAGATACCTCTCCGACAATCGGAGTGACAAATCCTAATCTCGAAATACGCCAACCCAACAAGTACCTTCGGAGACACCTGTAGAGCACCTTTATAATCACCCAGTTACGTTGTGACATTTGGTAGCACACAAAGTGTTCCTCCAGTAAACGGGAGTTGCATAATCTCATAGTCATAAGAACATTATAAGTCATGAAGAAAGCAATAGCAGAATACTAAATGATCGTGTGCTAAGCTAACGGAATGGGTCAAGTCAATCACATCATTCTCCTAATGATGTGATCCCGTTAATCAAATGACAACTCATGTCAATGGCTAGGAAACATAACCATCTTTGATCAATGAGCTAGTCAAGTAGAGGCATACTAGTGACACTCTGTTTGTCTATGTATTCACACAAGTATTATGTTTCCAGTTAATACAATTCTAGCATGAATAATAAACATTTATCATGATATAAGGAAATAAATAGTAACTTTATTATTGCCTCTAGGGCATGTTTCCTTCAGGTTTATTCTAATTAATGAAGCCAAATTTCTAAATGGTTTACGTTCCTTCCGGAGGACACTGAAAGGAGTAGCGCGGGGTCGTCTAAGAGCTCCCCTTGGGACACCACTTTGAATAGGGCATTGAACGTAATGAAAAACAAGGATAAGCTCAGTAAGCCGTCGTCGGCTGGTCGTGTGGCCGGCAAAGGCTTGTCCACGAAATGGTCGGAATACTATACCGCTGGGCGAAAGGAGAGAAAGACCAGCTCGGAAAGCCAGGAGCGCGAGGTTCAAGAACTCAAGGCACAAGTGGCACGGATTCCGGAGATAGTCGAAGAGCACGTGTGAGACCAACTGGGAGCGACGATCACCGCCATTGTGCCTACCTTGATTGAGGGGCTGCAGGCGTGGATGGCGGGCGGCCAATAGGGGCCGCCCCCGATTCCCAGCTTCACGGGCAGCAACTCGCGCAACGCGCCGGCGGCGCCATTGGTGTCTCCGGCGGAGGCGGCATTGGCGTCTCCCGCGGTGGCGCCGGCATTGCAGCTTAATGCACCCGGGTGTGGGAAGAATACGCCGGCCGGCACCTCGGCAGCAAGCGGCCCCTCCGTCACTTGCACGCCCGCCGTTGGCGGTGCCTCAACATTAGCCGAGCTCGACACCATCACGGTAACTAATTAAGCCTCTCGGTCGATGACTTCATCTCCTTGCCTTTGACTGGGCATCCCTGATGCCCTACATGTTTTCGCAGGGCGCCGCCGACGTTCCATGCACTCTCCTGCACTTCGTGGACGGCGAGTTGATCGATGTTGCCAAGTCCAGAATCGTTCAACCGGGCAACCGCCTATTCCATGGTAATCCGATGCCACCCAACGTGTATAGGGTTCAACTGGTTCGGGTGCTGCGGGGCTGCGACGACTTGTTACCTCCGTTTCGACCCCCTAGGGCCGACGAAGATGATGTGATGACCCTCAGCGCCTGCTTAAGCTGGCCCCTGCTTTGGCCGAAGAGCCAGATTCGTTTGGGGGTGGGGGACACTGAGGGAGTCCTGGATTAGGGGGTCCTCGGACAGCCGGACTATATACTTGGGCTGGACTGTTGGACTATGAAGATACAAGACTCAAGACTTCATCCCGTGTCCGGATGGGACTTTCCTTTGCGTGGAAGGCAAGCTTGGCAATTCGGATATGTAGATCCCCTCCCTTGTAACCGACTCTGTGTAACCCTAGCCCCCTCCGGTGTCTATATAAACCGGAGGGTTTAGTCCGTAGGACAACAACAATCATAATCATAGGCTGGCTTCTAGGGTTTAGCCTCTACGATCTCGTGGTAGATCAACTCTTGTAGTACTCATATCATCAAGATCAATCAAGCAGGAAGTAGGGTATTACCTCCATCGAGAGGGCCCAAACTTGGGTAAACATCGTGTCCCCTGCCTCCTGTTACCATCCGCCTTAGACGCACAGTTCGGGACCCCCTACCTGAGATCCGCCGGTTTTGACACCGACATTGGTGCTTTCATTGAGAGTTCCACTGTGCCGTCATCATAAAGGCTTGATGGCCCCTTTGATCATCGGCAACGATGCGATCTAGGGTGAGGTTTTCCTCCCCGGATAGATCTTCGTATTCGGCGGCTTCACACTGCGGGCCAACTCGCTTGGCCATCTGGAGCATCGAGAGCTACGCCCCTGGCCATCAGGTCAGGTTTGGAAGTTTGAACTATACTGCCGACATCCGCGGAGACTTGATCTTCGATAGATTCGAGCCCATATCAGGTGCGCCGCACAATGACGATGAGCATGACTTAGCTCTGCCATCGAACGGTGTTCGGGAGATCACACCTGTGGCCACTCCAGCCCTCAGTCCGGAGCAGATCGCGCCATCCGAGGACGGGTGGATGGACCCCGCCACGGAGGCCACACACTCAACAGAGATAGAGCCGAATACTGACTTCACCTCCTATGAGACCTGTGTTGCCGGACACTTGGATTCGTCTTCGGCTACGGGCTCCGAACCGCCTGCATTCGTGCCTATCAAATCCGATTGGGCACCGATCATGGAGTTTTCCTCCGCGGGTATCTTTCAGCACTCGCCCTTGGGTGATGTGCTAAATTCATTAAGGTCTCTCTCCTTGTCAGGAGACCACTGGCCGAACTATGTCCGGCCGGAATGGGAAGCGGACGACGAAGAAATTCGTTCCCCACCCACCACCCACTTAATAGCCACTGTCGACGACTTAATCGACATGCTCGATTTCGGCTCCGAAGACATCGACGGTATGGACGATGATGCAGGAGACGAACAGGAACCACCGCCCACAGGGCGCTGGACTGCCACCTCATCATATGATATATACATGGTGGACACCCCCAAAGAAAGCGATGGCAATAAGGCAACGGAGGATAATCCCTCCGAGAAGCAATCCAAGCACCGGCGTCAGCGGCGCCGCTCTAAGCCCCGCCATAGCAAAAGCAGCAATACCGGCACAAGAGACAATAACGCTGCAGATAATGCCGAAGACGAAGACAATCCCCTCCAGCCAGTCTTCGAGCGAGAGGATGGGCAAGCCAGCCCTAAGGAACAGGCGACATACGGAGAATCAGAGGATGACACCTACATGTCCCTCTCCGAAGACGTGGTGAGCCTCGGCGACAAAGAATTTATCGTGCCGGAGGATCCCGTAGAGCAGGAGCCGGCTTATAGCCACAGCAAAAAGCCTGAAGAAAAAACAGCAGCAGCTTCAAGCTGACCAAGATCTGCTAGCCGATAGATGGACTGAGGTCCTGGCAGCCGAGGAATACGAACTCGAGCGCCCAACCAAGAGTTACCCAAAGCGCAGGTTGCTACCCCAACTCGAGGAGGAAGCATTAAAACCTACACTACCAGCGCATGATGCGGCTGATCGGCCACCTCGTGGCCAAGACAGAGCGGCATATCAGCCCGAAGTCCAGCCCGCACCCCGTCGCCAGTCAAACAAAAACACCAAGGCCTGGGGCAACACGCAGGACCTGCGAGACGTATTGAAAAACAAAGCAGGACATAAAAGATCGATCTACGGATTACGCGGGCACCCCCAACGCATGACGACGACCGTCACGCCGGATATACTAAAAGCAAATCCGGCCGGGCCGAATGCAGCAGACAAGACTCGTAACAACTACGTCGTGATATAGCCCGGCACAGAGGCGCCGCACACCCACTATGCTTCACTGATGAAGTAATGGATCATGAATTCCCAGAAGGGTTTAAACCCGTGAACATTGAATCATATGATGGTACTACAGACCCCGCGGTATGGATAGAGGATTTCTTCCTCCACATTCACATGACCCGCGGGGATAATCTACACGACATCAAGTATCTCCCGCTAAAACTCAAAGGACCGGCTCGGCATTGGCTGAATAGCTTGCCGGCAAACTCCATCGGAAGTTGGGAGAACTGGCAGATGCATTCCTGGACAACTTCCAGTGCACTTATGTGCGACCACCAGATGCTGATGATTTAAGTCACATAATACAACAGCCCGAAGAGTCAGCCAGGAAATTCTGGACTCGGTTCCTAACTAAAAAGAACCAAATTGTCGACTGTCCGGATGCCAAAGCCCTAGCGGCCTTTAAACATAACATCCGTGACGAGTGGCTCGCCCGACATCTTGGCCAAGACAAGCCAAAATCAGCCCTCACGACACTTATGACCAGCTTTTGCGTGGGCGAAGACAGCTGGTTGGCCCGTATCAACAACACAGCAAGCAACCCTGGCACATCAGAGGCCAGAGATAGCAACGGCAAACCCCGACACAACAAACACAAGCGTCGCAAACATGGTAACGCCAAAGATACGATAGTCAATGCCGGATTTAGTGGCCCTAAGTCCGGTCAGCGGAAGGGGCTACTCAAAAATAACAATTCGGGTCCGTCCAGTCTGGACCGCATACTCGACCGCCCATACCAAATTCATGGCACCCCAGGAACACCAGCCCATCATACCAACAGAGAATGATGGGTCTTCAAACAAGCAGGCAGGTCAGGCGCCAAAGACAAAGATAAGGGGTCTCAAAGCAATGATGGCGACGAGGAGCCCAGATCACTTAATACAGGAGGGCAAAAGAAATTTTCACCGCAAATCCAAACGGTGAACATGGTAAACAACATGCACACTCCCAACCCGGACCGGATGCGCACCCTTAGGGATGTCGACTTAACGGAACCAGTCGTCCCACAATATAAACTAGGGCCGATCACCTTCAACTGCACGGATCGTCCGGTTAACACCAATTAGGGCAATCCGGCCGCACTAGTCCTCAACCCAATAATTGACGGGTTCCACCTCACACGAGTCCTTATGGACGGAGGCAGCAGTCTAAACCTGCTTTACCAGGACACAGTGCGCAAGATGGGCATCGATCATTCGGTGACCAAGCCCACTAAAGCCACCTTCAGAGGTATTATACCAGGTGTGGAGGCCAGCTGTACAGGCTCCATCGCCCTTGAGGTAGTCTTCGGATCACCAGGCAATTACCGTACCGAAGAGTTAATCTTCGAAATCATCCCCTTCTGCAGTGATTATCAGGCACTGCTCGGACGAACCGCGTTTGCTCGATTCAACGCGGTGCCACATTATGCCTACCGTAAGCTCAAGATGCCCGGTCCACGCGGCGTCATCACGGTTAAGGGCAAGGCCGAACTTTCCCTCGGCACCAAGGAGTATGCCGCTGCTTTAACAGCAGAAGCAACGAGGGGCATCTTCCACAAACCTCGAGTCGACGGCCAGGCTCCCGGACACCACTAAAGGACTCCGAACTACTTCGCGGCAGGATAGCCCGGCTCGTCCAGAGCTCAATTAAACACTCCGGCGAAGGCCATGTAACGCCCACGATGCGGCTATATCTCCCACGTGTCGAGGCATGACTTAGAGGCATAACCGCATTGTGGTTTTGTCGCAAGAAGGGTCATCTTCACACAATCCCATGTAATGAACAAGAAAGGGATAACGAGAGTTGGCTTACAATCGCCACTTCACACAATACATAAATATAATTCATACATCATCCAAAATCCACACATAGACCGACTACGGTCAAATCCAAATGAAAATAAGATAAACCCAAATGCTAGATCCCTGATCGTCCCAACTGGGCTCCACTACTGATCATCAAGAAAAGAAACATAGTAACGACCATGTTCCTCGTCGAACTCCCACTTGAGCTCGGTTGCGTCATCTTCACTGGCATCGTCGGCACCTGCAACTGTTTTGGTAGAATCTGTGAGTCACGAGGACTCAGCAATCTCACACCCGCGAGATCAAGACTATTTAAGCTTATAGGAAAGGATGGTGCAATGAGGTGGAGCTGCAGAAGGCACTAAGCATATATGGTGGCTAACATACGCAAGTGAGAGCGAGAAGAGAAGCAACGCAACGGTCGCGAAGCTAGAGATGATCAAGAAGTGATCCTGAAACTACTTACGTTCATGCATAACTCAAACCGTGTTCACTTCCCGGACTCCGCCGAGAAGAGACCATCACGGCTACACACACGGTTGATGTATTTTAATTAAGTCAAGTGACAAGTTCTCTACAACCAGACATTAACAAATTCCCATCTGCCTCATAACCGCGGGCACGGCTTTTGAAAGATAATACCCTGCAGGGGTGTCCCAACTTAGCCCATCATAAGCTCTCACGGTCAACGAAGGATAAACCTTCTCCCGGAAAGACCCGATCAGTCTCGGAATCCCGGTTTACAAGACATTTCGACAATGGTAAAACAAGACCAGCAAGACCACCCGCTGTGCCGACAAATCCCGATAGGAGCTGCACATATCTCGTTCTCAGGGCACACCGGATAAGCTAAGCGTACAGGTACCAACATAACCCAAGTTGCCAAGGGACGGTCCCGCACGGTGCTCTAGTTTGGACCAACACTCGGAGGAGCACTGGCCCGAGGGTTAAAATAAAGATGACCCTCGGGCTCGCGAAAACCCAAGGGAAAAAGGCTTAGGTGGCAAATGGTAAAACCAAGGTTGGGCCTTGCTGGAGGAGTTTTATTCAAGGCGAACTGTCAAGGGGGTCCCATAAATCACCCAACCGCGTAAGGAACGCAACCTCAAGGAACATAATACCGGTATGACGGAAACTAGGGCGGCAAGAGTGGAACAAAACACCAGGCATAAGGCCGAGTCTTCCACCCTTTACCAAATATATAGATGCATTAATTAAATAAGAGATATTGTGATATTCCAAAATATCCATGTTCCAACATGGAACCAACTTCAACTTCACCTGCATCTAGCAACGCTATAAGAAGGGCTGAGCAAAAGCGGTAACTTAGCCAAACAACGGTTTGCTAGGAAAGGATGGTTAGAGGCTTGACATGGCAATATGGGAGGCATGATATAGCAAGTGGTAGGTAACGCAGCATGGCAATAGAACGAACAACTAGCAAAGCAAAGATAGAAGTGATTTCGAGGGTATGGTCATCTTGCCTGCAAGGTTCTCAGAGTTGTCGAAAGCTTGATCCTCGTAAGCGTACTCAACAGGTTCCTCGTTCACGAACTCGTCTCCCGACTCTACCCAAAGCAAGAACACAAGCAATGGAACCACTATCAAACACGAGAAATGCACCAGCAACATGATGCAAAACATGTATGATATGCGAGATGTGATATGCAATGCTTATGCGTGCTCCGGAGGAAAAATGATGAACAAGGCAGTAACTTGACAAGTCAAGCATGCCACTGGAAAGATGAGATGATTTCGATCGAAATCGATATAAAGATCACCGGAAACGGATGCACGGTTTGCAAAAGGCAAGCAAAACAAGAATGACACGATTCTGCTATTAACAGCATGATAGCACTTAGAACGCAACAAGTAACTATGCTACAGAACTCCAACATAGAAACAAAGCATATGACAGTAATATACAGGAGATGCTTGACAAAAGATGAACAGTGAGATACGGCTAGATCACAACATAACAGGTTCAAACAAGCATGGAAAAAGGGCAAAAGATATCAGGTTCACAGACTTGGTGAAATTACTGGACATGGCTGAAACAACATCAGGTAGCAATGTTCAGAGCAAGAAAAACACATGCTACAGGAACTTAAAATAGCAAAGCAAGGCATGGCATGAATTTACTAAATGCATAGAACAAAAGTCCCTTACTGACCATGAGCCAAAAAGGATCAGAAGATATGATGGCAACCATGTAAACATAGCAAGTTTCGTTAATAGGTTCCAGACTTGGCAGAAAACAAAGCATGGCAGAAACAGTATTATGAAGGCATCTTTGTGAGCTTCATGCACTCCCCACAAAGCAAATCATGACAACAAAAGCATACCTACAGCAAGATGACATGTTTATGAAGCTATCCATGGCAAGAGAAAAGTCATATCATGAATGAAACAACTACAACAACCTTGGCAAAATTGAATAACACGTAAACAATCTGCCAGGAATATTTTATAGCAAAAGTAGAGCAAGATTAAGACATGCTATGGCACTCCATAATTGCAAAAAGGGGCATGGATGGATAGAGCACAACTATATATACAAAACATCCTTACTGAACATCACCAAAAGGAGCATGGATCTCTCTGTAGCCACATGGATACATAGCAACAAAATAACAGCAGTCACAGACTTCAAAATTACTAAGTCCCTGAAATCAGAAACATCACGAAGCCTAGTTTGCATGCTTGTGCTAGTCACCACAGAGATCACAAAAATACATGGCATACACCTCTATAAAGATGGCATGGCATACATCAAAACACATGTAGAGCTCATGCCCATAAGATGCACACATCAATAGCAACAAAAATAACAAATCCGCATGATCTGATAAGTAACAGCAGTTAACAGCAATTAGCACTCTTGCACCAGAGATTTGGGCATCAAGATGAACTCAAATGAACATGGCTCAATGGAACAAAATTAAGAGCATCTCGATACGAACATTTTGATATATTACACGCACGAAACGGAGCTATATGCAGAGAGTTATGCCATGATGAAGTATGCAACAGAATATGAAATTAATCGGGACTTGGAGAAAAATCAGAGGGGGAAACAGAAGTCAACCCTCTCGTTGGATCGGATCGGGATCTGGCTCGGGCTCGCCGTGGATCGAAGTTCACCGGAGATGGAGCCGCGGTGGTCAGAGGAAGGAGAGGTAGGACGGGGGAAGCTCGGGTGGGGTGGGGGGGCGAGATCCGGCCGGGCTTGGGCTCCCGCGACTGGATCCGGTGGAGCTCCGGCGAAGGAGCTCGGGCACGGGCGCGGCAAACGGTGGCGCGGGCTGGAGCTCGGGCTCCCGTGGACGGCGGCCTCAGGCGCGGGGAGGCGCGGGGCGTGGAGGAAGGAGGCGGCGCGCGCGGGCGGAGCCGGCTCGGGCCGCGGGGGCCGGATGCGGGCTCCCCGGGCCGCGGCGTACGGGCGGCAGGGGCGCCATGTGGCGACTCCCTGTTGGACGCGGGCGGCGGTGGAGAAGCGTCCGGCGGCGGCGGACGCGTCCGGTGGTGGCGGAGGGCGATTTTAGCTAGGGTTAGGGATGTTTTGCCCGAAATTTCGGAGGGGGAGGTGTTTTTACATGTGGAGGGAGCTAGGAGACTCCAAATGGAGTGCGGTTTTCGCCCACACGATCGTGATCGAACGACCTAGAGCATGGAGGAGACTTAGAGGGGTTTTGGGCTGTTTGGAGGGGGTTTTGCTGCAACACACAAAAGGACTTTGCGGTTACCCGGTTAACCGTTGGAGCATCAAACGACCTCCAAATGGAACGAACCTTGACAGGTGGTCTACCGGTGGTATACGAAGGCCACTTGGCAAACCTCGGTCCATTCCGAGAACGTTTAACACCCGCTCACAAAAAGAAACAAGAGGGGTGCGCCGGTGCATGTGGGAGTGCCGGATTGCAAAACGGACAACGGGGAAAATGCTCGGATGCATGAGACGAACACGTATGCAAATGAGATGCACATGAAGACATGATATGAGATGCATGACCTGAACAAAATGCAAAACGAAAAACAAAATCCGACCACGAAGGGAATATCAGAACACATAGCCGAAAATGGCAAGAGTTGGAGTTACACATATGGAAAGTTACATCCGGGCTGTTACAGGCCAGGACAGGCCGCATACAGCGGCTCAACCGCTCTCCGGCACAGATGTCATCCACTCATTGGACAGAAGGCGCCTATGATACGTCGACACATGGCACGGCCCATCAAGTTCAAATGGGCCGGCCCAACTAAAGGCCCACAAGATTTTGCGGACCATAATGGGCCGGCCCAGCTAAAGGCCCACGAGATTTTGCGGACCATAATGGGCTGGCCCAGCTTAAGGCCCACAAGATTTCGCGGGCCATAATGGGCCGGCCCAGGTAAAGGCCCACAAGATTTTTGTGTGCCATAATGGGCCGGCCCAGGTAAAGGCCCACAAATTTCTTGCGGATCATAATGGGCCGGCCCAGCTAAAGGCCCACGAGATTTCGCCGACACTAATGGGCCGGCCTAGCTGTAGGCCCACAAGATTTTGAGGACCCTAGTAGGTCGGCCCATTAACTGGCTGCCATGTTTTGGGCCAAATGCCGGCCCATATTTGATCCGGTCCATTAATGGCCTGCCACGTTCCGGGCCTAATAATGGCCCATATGAGATCCGGCCCGTTAAAAGCCTCCCACGTTCTGGGCCAAATCACGGCCCAGATCAGGTCCGGCCCTTTAAGAGGCTTTGGCCTCAATTATGGCCCATATCAGATTGGGCCCGTTAACTGGACGCTATGCTTTTGGGCCCACTTGCTAAAGGCCCATTTAGTAATTCGGCCTGATATTAGTTTCGGCCTGTTAAGGGCCCGTTTAACATTTCGGCCCTATATTAATTTCGGCCTGTTAAAAGCCCGTCATATAGTTGGGCCTAACTACAGCCCGGTTTGCATCCGGCCTACTCGCAGCCGATATCTGATTGGGCCAAACAAGGACCGAGACAATTTTGGCCTGTTAAAAGCCCGTGATTTGATTCGCACAATCATCGGCCGGGGTCCATTTCGGGCTGCTGCCGGCCCGTGAGCTGTTCGGTCGTGCTGCATGCTCCTGCCTCCTGTGGCCGGCTGTGCTGCCGCGGAGGCCTCACCGCCCCTACTATTCCCACCGCTGGCCAGGCCCTGCGGCGACGGCAGCCTCACACCGCAGCCGAACCAGTGAACCCTCGTACTCCTCTCCGCGCGGGCTTCCACTGACGCGTCTTCCCCGGCTCTGCGTCGTCCCCTTCCTAGGCCTCGCCGTCGTCCACCGCCGTGGTGCTCTCCGGGCGGCGTGGTCAACGTGGTCAAGGAACGACTTCCATCGGAAGAGTATTATACGTGGAGAGGTTGACAGCTGGGTCCACGGCCACAACCCATTTTTTTGTGATTTGCCAAGTAAGTCGCTTTGTCAGGCCTGTTGGGCTGCAAATCTTTCAAGACGAGGAGAGCTTTCATTCGGCTGGCCGAGAAAATGGCCCATCAGTAATGAGAAATGGGCTGTACATTTTTAAAACACATCAAACCGGCAATTAGTTTCAAATATCTTTTTTTTTCATTTCGAGATTTTAAATTACATTAATTTTATGCATGGAGAATTTGTTGGATTTTATATTGATATACATTTATTTTTAAAATCAGTTTGAATGTGAGTCGAAATTTCGGGATTAAAAATAGTTCGGACCGCACCGAAATATGCAAAATTTTGTATAATTTTTAACCGTGGCCACAATATGGGCTGTAATGCTAACAAAAAGAATATGGGCTCCAAAAAACCTTAATAATTAGCAAATGGATTGTAAATTATTAGAAATAATGGCAGATGGGCTGTATGCTGTTTTCCACAGATTTGAGGCTTTCCTAAAAAAAGGTTGACGCACAAGCAGTGACTGTTGGATGGCCATCCAACGACCGTCGTGCTTCTTCAATCTCTGCTCTTCCTGCTCCAGCCGCTCAAACAAGCGCCGGCGGGACTGCCTGCTCCCTCCTCCCCGCGGCCGGCTCTGCTACCGCGCAGGCCTCACCGCCCCACCGTACTCCCATCGCTGGCCTAGCCATCCCTCTACTCACCCACACCTGTTGTTATTCTCCGGCGACGGCAGACGAACCAGTAAACCCTCGTACAGTCGTACTCCCCTCCGCGTGGGAAACAACTGAGGAGTCTTCCCTGCCTCCGTGTCGTTCCCTTCCTAGGCCTCGCCGTCGTCCACCGCCCTGGAGCTCTCGGCGCGGCCTGGTCAACATGGTCAACGACCGACATGCATCTGAAGTGGACTGTACGTGGAGAGGCCGACAGCTCGGTCCACGGCCGCACGCAAGGAAATGCCTCCTTATTACGTGCAAAATAATGATTCCTCCACCTGACATCAGGGACCCACCGAAAGGGCCTCTGTATTTCGCGAAAAAAACATTACCGCCGCTGATAGCTCGGACCCACCAGCTATATCTTCGCACGCAAGGAAGTGCCTCCTTATTACGCACAAAAAAAAATGAATACTCCCCCTGCTAGCTGGGACCCACCATGGTGGGAGGCTGACTTGTGGGCCTACTAAGTTGACTGGGACGGGGGACTTTGTCAACTTTAGTCAATATGAATGATTCTAGCTCCAGTGGCAGTACGATGTCCATCCAACGGCCGTAGTGCTTCTTCAACCTCTGGTCTTCTTGCTCCAGCCGCCCAAAGCAGCGCCGGTCGTGCCGCATGCTCCTGTTGGGGAACGTAGCAATAATTCAAAATTTTCCTACGTGTCACCAAGACCAATCTAGGAGATGCTAGCAACGAGAGAGAGGGAGTGCATATTCATACCCTTGAAGATTGCTAAGCGGAAGCGTTACAAGAACGCGGTTGATGGAGTCGTACTCGCGGCGATTCAAATCGTGGAAGATCCGATCTAGCGCCGAACGGACGGCGCCTCCGCGTTCAACACACGTACAGCCCGAGAACGTCTCCTCCTTCTTGATCCAGCAAGGGGAGAGGAGAAGTTGAGGGAGAACTCCAGCAGCACGACGGCATGGTGGCAATGGAGCTCGTGGTTCTCCGCCAGGGCTTCGCTAAGCACTACGGAGGAGAAGGAGGAGGTGTATGAGGAGGGAGGGCTGCGCCAGGGAAGAGGTGCGGCTGCCCTCCCACCCCTCCAATATATATAGGGGCAAGGGGAGAGGGGGAGGCACCCTAGGGTTTCCCCTAGGGGGCAGCGGCCAAGCAGATTGGATCTCCCTAGGGAAAATCCTAGGGAGACTTGCCCCCCAAGCCAAGCAGGTGGAGGCTTGCCTCCCAAGCCAGGTGGAGGCGCCCCACCTCAGTAACGTGGGAAAGGGTGCGGGGGCGCACCACCCCTTAGTGGGCTGGTTTGCCCCTTCCCCTTTGGCCCATGAGGCCCTCCAACACTTGCCGGGGCTCCCGAAACACCTTTCGGTCATGCTGGCCATAGCCTGGTACCCCCCGGAACACTTCCGGACTCCAATACCCTTCATCCAATATATCGATCTTCACCGCCGGACCATTCCGGAACTGCTCGTGATGTCCGGGATCTCATCTGGGACTCCGAACAACCTTCGGTAACCACATACTATTTCCCATAACAACTCTAGCGTCACCGAACCTTAAGTGTGTAGACCCTACGGGTTCGGGAACCATGCAGACATGACCGAGACACCTCTTCGGCCAATAACCAATAGCGGGATCTGGATACCCATATTGGATCCCACATGTTCCACAATGATCTCATCGGATGAACCACGATGTCGGGGATTCAATCAATCCCGTATACAATTCCCTTTGTCTATCGGCATGTTGCTTGCCCGAGATTCGATCGTCGGTATCCCAATACCTCGTTCAATCTTGTTACCGGCAAGTCTCTTTACTCGTTCCGTAACGCATGATCCCGTGGCTAACTCCTTAGTCACATTGAGCTCATTATGATGATGCATTACCGAGTGGGCCCAGAGATACCTCTCCGTCATACAGAGTGACAAATCCTAGTCTCGATTCGTGCCAACCCAACAGACACTTTCGGAGATACCTGTAGTGCACCTTTATAGCCACCCAGTTACGTTGTGAAGTTTGGTACACCCAAAGCATACCTACGGTATCCGGGAGTTGCACAATCTCATGGTCTAAGGAAACGATACTTGACATTAGAAAAGCTCTTAGCAAACGAACTACACGATCTTGTGCTATGCTTAGGATTGGGTCTTGTCCATCACATCATTCTCCTAATGATGTGATCCCGTTAGCAATGACATCCAATGTCCATGGTTAGGAAACCATAACCATCTATTGATCAACGATCTAGTCAACTAGAGGCTTACTAGGGACATGTTGTGGTCTATGTATTCACACATGTATTACGGTTTCCAGTTAATACAATTATAGCATGAACAATAGACAATTATCATGAACAAGGAAATACAATAATAACCATTTTATTATTGCCTCTAGGGCATATTTCCAACAGTCTCCCACTTGCACTAGAGTCAATAATCTAGTTCACATCACTATGTGATTGTAATGAATCCAACACCCATGGGGTTTGTTCATATCTCGCTTGTGAGAGAGGTTTTTAGTCAACGGGTCTGAACCTTCCAGATCCGTGTGTGCTTTACAAATCTTTATGTCATCTTGTAGATGCAGCTACCACATGCTACTTGGAGCTATTCCAAATAACTTCTCTACTATACGAATGCGGTTTACTACTCAGAGTCATCCGGATTAGTGTCAAAGTTTGCATCGACGTAACCCTTTACGACGAACTCTTTTACCACCTCCATAATCGAGAAAATTCCTTAGTCCACTAGTCACTAAGGATAAGTTCAACCGCTGTCATGTGTTCCATTCCTGGATCACTATTGTACCCCTTGACTAACTCATGGCAAGGCACACTTCAGGTGCGGTACATAGCATAGCATACTGTAGAGCCTACGTCTAAAGCATAGGGGACGACCTTCGTCCTTTCTCTCTCTTCTGCCGTGGTCAGGTCTTGAGTCTTACTCAATACTCACACCTTGTAACACAGCCAAGAACTCCTTCTTTGCTGATCTATTTTGAACTCCTTCAAAATCTTGTCACGGTATGTATTCATTTGAAAGTACTATTAAGCGTTTTGATCTATCCTTATAGATCTTGATGCTCAATGTTCAAGTAGCTTAATCCAGGTTTTCCATTGAAAAACACTTTTCAAATAACCTTGGATGCTTTCCAGAAATTCTACATCATTTTTGATCAACAATATGTTAACAACATATACTCATCAAAAATTCTATAGTGCTCCCACTCACTTCTTTGGAAATACAAGTTTCTCTTAAACTTTGTATAAACCCAAAATCTTTGATCATCTCATCAAAGCGTACATTCCAACTCCGAGATGCTTACTCTAGTCCTTAGAAGGATTGCTGGAGCTTTGCACACTTGTTAGCATCTTTCAGGATTGACAAAATCTTCTGGTTGTATCACATACAACCTTTCCTCAAGAAAATCATCGAGGAAACAATGTTTTGACATCCTATCTGCAAGATTTCATAAATAATGCAGTAACTGCTAATATAATTCCAACAGACTCTTAGCATCGCTACGAGTGAGGAAATCTCATCGTAGTCAACTCCTTGAACTTGTCGGAAAACATCTTAACGACAAGTCGAGCTTTCTTAATGGTGATACTTACCATCATTATCTGTCTTCCCTTTTAAAATCCATCTGTACCCAACAGCCTTACGACCATCAAGTAGTTCTTTCAAATTCTATACTTTGTTTTCATACATGGATCCTCTCGGATTTTATGGCCTCGAGCCATTCATCGGAATCCGGGCCCACCATCGCTTCTCCATAGCTCATAGGTTCATCGTTGTCCAACAACATGACTTCCAAGACAGGATTACGTACCACTCTGAAGTAGTACCTATCCTTGTCGTCCTATGAGGTTTGGTAGTGACTTGATCCGAAGTTTCATGATCACTATCATAAGCTTCCACTTCAATTGGTATAGGTGCCACAGGAACAACTTCCTGTGCCCTGCTACACACTAGTTGAAGTGACGGTTCAATAACCTCATCAAGTCTCCACCATCCTCCCACTCAATTCTTTCGAGAGAAACTTTTCCTCGAGAAAGGACCTGTTTCTAGAAACAATCACCTTGCTTCCGGATCTGAAATAGGAGGTATACCCAACTGTTTTGGGTATTCTATGAAGATGCATTTATCCGCTTTGGGTTCGAGCTTATCAGCCTGAAACATTTTCACATAAGCGTCGCAGCCC
The DNA here is from genome assembly GCF_018294505.1 of Triticum aestivum. Lineage (NCBI taxonomy): Eukaryota > Viridiplantae > Streptophyta > Magnoliopsida > Poales > Poaceae > Triticum > Triticum aestivum. Next base: position 351,178,526 of record NC_057799.1, read on the forward strand.
CAAACTTTTAAGAAACGACAGCTTAGGTTTCTCTAAACCATAGTTCATACGGTGTCGTCTCAACGGAATTGCGTGGTGCCCTATTTAAAGTGAATGCGGTTGTCTCTAATGCCTAACCCATAAACGACAGTGTAATTCGATAAGAGACATCATGGTATGCACCATATCCAATAGGGTGCAGTTATGATGTTCGGACACACCATCACACTATAGCGTTCCAGGCGGTATTAGTCGTGAAACAATTTCCACCATTTCTTAATTGTGTGCCAAACTCGTAACTCAGATATTCATCTCTATGATCATATCACAGACATTTTATCCTCTTGTCACGACGATCTTCAACTTCACTCTGAAATTACTTGAACCTTTCAATAATTCAGACTTGTGTTTCATCAAGTAAACATACTTAGCATCTACTCAAATCATCTGTGAAGTAAGAGCATAATGATATTCACTGCGTGCCTCAGCACTCATTGGATTGCACACATCAAAATGTATTACTTCCAACAAGTTGCTCTCTTGTTCCATCTCACTGAAAACGAGGCCTTTCAGTCATCCTTCCCATGTGGTATGATTTGCATGTCTCAAGTGATTCAAAATCAAGTGAGTCCAAATGATCCATCTGTATGGAGTTTCTTCATGCATATCTACCAATAGACATGGTTCGCATGTCTCAATCTTTTCAAAAATGAGTGAGTCCAAAGATCCATCAACATGGAGCTTCTTCATGCGTTTTATACCAATATGACTCAAATGGCAGTGCCACAAGTATGTGGTACTATCATTACTATTTTATATCTTTTGGCACGAACATGTGTATCACTACGATCGAGATTCATTTTAGGTGCAAGACCATTGAAGGTATTATTCAAATAAACAGAGTAACCATTATTCTCCTTTAATGAATAACCATATTGCGATAAACATAATCCAATCATGTCTATGCTCAACGCAAACACCAAATAATTATTATTCAGGTTTAACCCCAATCTCGATGGTAGAGGGAGCATGCGATGCTTGATCACATCAACCTTGGAAACACTTCCAACACATATCGTCATCTCACCTTTAGCTAGTCTCCGTTTATTTCAGTCTTTGGAACATCTCATATGTTCTGCGACGTTTCAAAACCGTCTTTGGTGCCACAATTTTAAACCGTTAGCATCACACACTGAACTATCACGTAGTCATCAAAACGTGTATGTAAGATGTTTCGTAACATCTACAGACGACGCTCGAGGTTCAGCACACCGAGCGGTGCATTAAGGACATAAGCCTTCTGTGCAGCAATGAGGACAATCCTCAGTTTACGGACCCAGTCCGCATAATTGCTACTATCAACTTTCAACTAAATTTTCTCTAGGAACATATCTTAGTAGAACTAAAGCGTAAGCTACGACATAATTTGCAAAGACCTTTTGACTATGTTCATGATAATTAAGTTCATCTGATTATTTAATGAACTCCCACTCAGATAGACATTCCTCTAGTCATCTAAGTGATACATGATCCGAGTCGACTAGGCCGTGTCCGATCATCACGTGAGACGGACTAGTCATCATCGGTGAACATCTCCATGTTGATCGTATCTACTATACGACTCTTGTTCGACCTTTCGGTCTCTTGTGTTCCGAGGCCACGTCTGTACATGCTAGGCTCGTCAAGTCAACCTAAGTGTTTCGCATGTGTAAATCTGCCTTACACCCATTGTATGCGAACGTTAGAATCTATCACACCCGATCATCACGTGGTGCTTCGAAACAACGAACCTTCGCAATGGTGCGCAGTTAGGGGGAACACATCTCTTGAAATTTTAGTGAGGGATCATCTTATTTATGCTACCATCGTTCTAAGCAAATAAGATGTAAACATGACAAACATCACATGCAAATCATAAAGTGACATAATATGGCCAATATCATCTTGCGCCTTTTGATCTCCATCTTCGAGGCGCGGCATGATCACCTTCGTCACCGGCATGACACCATGATCTCCATCATCGTGTCTTCATGAAGTTGTCTCGCCAACTATTACTTCTACTACTATCGCTAACGGTTAGCAATAAAGTAAGGTAATTACATGGCGTTTTCATTGACACGCAGGTCATACAATAAATTAAGACAACTCCTATGGCTCCTGCCGGTTGTCATACTCATCGACATGCAAGTCGTGATTCCTATTACAAGAACATGATCAATCTCATACATCACATATATAATTCATCACATCCTTTTGGCCATATCACATCACATAGCATACCCTGCAAAAACAAGTTAGACGTCCTCTAATTGTTATTGCATGTTTTACGTGGCTGCTATGGGTTTCTAGCAAGAACGTTTCTTACCTACGCAAAAGCCACAACGGTGATATGCCAATTGCTATTTACCCTTCATAAGGACCCTCTTCATCGAATCCAATCCGACTAAAGTGGGAGAGACAGATGTTGGGGAACGTAGTAATTTCAAAAATATTCCTACGCACACGCAAGATCATGGTGATGCATAGCAACGAGAGGGGAGAGTGTTGTCCACGTACCCTCGTAGACCGACAGCGGAAGCGTTATCACAACGCGGTTGATGTAGTCGTACGTCTTCACGATCCGACCGATCAAGTACCGAACGCACGGCACCTCCGAGTTCTACACATGTTCACCTCGATGACGTCCCTCGAACTCCGATCCAGCCGAGTGTTGAGGGAGAGTTTCGTCAGCACGACGGCGTGGTGACGATGATGATGTTCCACCGGCGCAGGGCTTCGCCTAAGCTCCGCAACGGTATTATCGAGGTGTAATATGGTGGAGGGGGGCACCGCACACGGCTAAGAGATCTCAAGGATCAATTGTTGTGTCTCTGGGGTGCCCCCCTGCCCCCGTATATAAAGGAGCAAGGGAGGAGGAGGCCGGCCCTAGGAGGGGGCGCACCAAGTGTGGAGTCCTACTAGGACTCCCTAGTCCTAGTAGGATTCCACCTCCCATATGGAATAGGAAAAGAGGAAGGGAAAAAGAGAAGGAAGGAAGGGGGCGCCCCCCTTCCCTAGTCCAATTCGGACCAGACCAAGGGGAGGGGTGCGGCCACCCTTGAGGCCCTTTTTCTTCTTTCCCGTATGGCCCAATAAGGCCCAATACGTATTCCCGTAACTCTCCGGTACTCCGAAAAATACCCGAATCACTCGGAACCTTTCCGAAGTCCGAATATAGTCGTCCAATATATCGATCTTTACGTCTCGACCATTTCGAGACTCCTCGTCATGTCCCCGATCTCATCCGGGACTCCGAACTCCTTCGGTACATCAACATACATAAACTCATAATAAAACTGTCATCGTAACTTTAAGCGTGCGGACCCTACGGGTTCGAGAACTATGTAGACATGACCGAGACACGTCTCCGGTCAATAACCAATAGCGGGACCTGGATGCCCATATTGGCTCCCACATATTCTACGAAGATCTTTATCGGTCAGACCGCATAACAACATACGTTGTTCCCTTTGTCATCAGTATGTTACTTGCCCGAGATTCGATCGTCGGTATCTCGATACCTAGTTCAATCTCGTTACCGGCAAGTCTCTTTACTCGTTCCGTAACACATCATCCCGCAACTAACTTATTAGTCACAATGCTTGCAAGGCTTATAGTGATGTGCATTACCGAGTGGGCCCAGAGATACCTCTCCGACAATCGGAGTGACAAATCCTAATCTCGAAATACGCCAACCCAACAAGTACCTTTGGAGACACCTGTAGAGCACCTTTATAATCACCCATTTACGTTGTGACGTTTGGTAGCACACAAAGTGTTCCTCCGGTAAACGGGAGTTGCATAATCTCATAGTCATAGGAACATGTATAAGTCATGAAGAAAGCAATAGCAACATACTAAACGATCGGGTGCTAAGCTAACGGAATGGGTCAAGTCAATCACGTCATTCTCCTAATGAGGTGATCTCGTTAATCAAATGACAACTCATGTCTATGGCTAGGAAACATAACCATCTTTGATTAACGAGCTAGTCAAGTAGAGGCATACTAGTGACACTCTGTTTGTCTATGTATTCACACATGTATTATGTTTCCGGTTAATACAATTCTAGCATGAATAATAAACATTTATCATGATATAAGGAAATAAATAATACTTTATTATTGCCTCTAGGGCATATTTCCTTCAGTCTCCCACTTGCACTAGAGTCAATAATCTAGTTTACACAGTAATGATTCTTACACCCATGGAGCCTTGGTGCTGATCATGTTTTGCTCGTGGAAGAGGCTTAGTCAACGGGTCTGCAACATTCAGATCCGTATGTATCTTGCAAATTTCTATGTCTCCCACCTGGACTAAATCCCGGATGGAATTGAAGCGTCTTTTGATGTGCTTGGTTCTCTTGTGAAATCTGGATTCCTTTGCCAAGGCAATTGCACCAGTATTGTCACAAAAGATTTTCATAGGACCCGATGCACTAGGTATGACACCTAGATCGGATATGAACTCCCTCATCCAGACTCCTTCATTTGCTGCTTCCGAAGCAGCTATGTACTCCGCTTCACATGTAGATCCCGCCACGACGCTTTGTTTAGAACTGCACCAACTGACAGCTCCACCGTTCAATGTAAATACGTATCCGGTTTGCGATTTAGAATCGTCCGGATCAGTGTCAAAGCTTGCATCAACGTAACCATTTACGATGAGCTCTTTGTCACCTCCATATACGAGAAACATATCCTTAGTCCTTTTCAGGTATTTCAGGATGTTCTTGACCGCTGTCCAGTGATCCACTCCTGGATTACTTTGGTACCTCCCTGCTAAACTTATAGCAAGGGACACATCAGGTCTAGTACACAGCATTGCATACATGATAGAGCCTATGGCTGAAGCATAGGGAACATCTTTCATTTTCTCTCTATCTTCTGCAGTGGTCGGGCATTGAGTCTTACTCAATCTCACACCTTGTAGTACAGGCAAGAACCCTTTCTTTGCTTGATCCATTTTGAACTTCTTCAAAACTTTGTCAAGGTATGTGCTTTGTGAAAGTCCAATTAAGCGTCTTGATCTATCTCTATAGATCTTAATGCCTAATATATATGCAGCTTCACCGAGGTCTTTCATTGAAAAACTCTTATTCAAGTATCCCTTTATGCTATCCAGAAATTCTATATCATTTCCAATTAGTAATATGTCATCCACATATAATATCAGAAATGCTATCGAGCTCCCACTCACTTTCTTGTAAATACAGGCTTCTCCAAAAGTCTGTATAAAACCAAATGCTTTGATCACACTATCAAAGCGTTTATTCCAACTCCGAGAGGCTTGCACCAGTCCATAAATGGATCGCTGGAGCTTGCACACTTTGTTAGCTCCTTTTGGATCGACAAAACCTTCCGGTTGCATCATATACAACTCTTCTTCCAGAAATCCATTCAGGAATGCAGTTTTGACATCCATTTGCCAAATTTCATAATCATAAAATGCGGCAACTGCTAACATGATTCGGACAGACTTAAGCATCGCTACGGGTGAGAAGGTCTCATCGTAGTCAATCCCTTGAACTTGTCGAAAACCTTTTGCAACAAGTCGAGCTTTATAGACAGTAACATTACCATCAGCGTCAGTCTTCTTCTTGAAGATCCATTTGTTTTCAATGGCTTGCCGACCATCGGGCAAGTCAACCAAAGTCCATACTTTGTTCTCATACATGGATCCCATCTCGGATTTCATGGCTTCAAGCCATTTTGCGGAATCTGGGCTCACCATCGCTTCTTCATAGTTCGTAGGTTCGCCATGGTCTAGTAACATGACCTCCAGAACAGGATTACCGTACCACTCTGGTGCGGTTCTTGATCTAGTTGACCTACGAAGTTCAGTAATAACTTGATCTGAAGTTTCATGATCATTATCATTAACTTCCTCACTATTTGGTGTAGGTGTCGCAGAAACTGATTTCTGTGATGATCTACTTTCCAATAATGGAGCAGGTACAGTTACCTCATCAAGTTCTACTTTCCTCCCACTCACATCTTTCGAGAGAAACTCCTTCTCTAGAAAGGATCCATTCCTAGCAACGAATATCTTGCCTTCGGATCTGTGATAGAAGGTATACCCAGCAGTCTCTTTTGGGTATCCTATGAAGACACATTTCTCCGATTTGGGTTCGAGCTTATCAGGTTGAAGTTTCTTCACATAAGCATCGCAACCCCAAACTTTAAGATACGACAACTTTGGTTTCTTGCCAAACCATAGTTCATAAGGCGTCGTCTCAACGGATTTTGATGGTGCCCTATTTAACGTGAATGCAGCCGTCTCTAAAGCATAACCCCAAAACGATAGCAGTAAATCAGTAAGAGACATCATAGATCGTACCATATCTAGTAAAGTGCGATTACGACGTTCGGACAGACCATTACGCTGTGGTGTTCCGGGTGGCGTGAGTTGCGAAACTATTCCGCATTGTTTCAAATGTAGACCAAACTCGTAACTCAAATATTCTCCTCCACGATCTGATCGTAGAAACTTTATTTTCTTGTTACGATGATTTTCAACTTCACTCTGAAATTCTTTGAACTTTTCAAATGTTTCAGACTTATGTTTCATTAAGTAGATATACCCATATCTGCTTAAATCATCTGTGAAGGTGAGAAAATAACGATATCCGCCACGAGCCTCAATATTCATCGGACCACATACATCTGTATGTATAATTTCCAACAAATCTGTTGCTCTCTCCATAGTACCGGAGAACGGTGTTTTGGTCATCTTGCCCATGAGGCACGGTTCGCAAGTACCAAGTGATTCAAAATCAAGTGATTCCAAAATTCCATCAGTATGGAGTTTCTTCATGCGCTTTACACCGATATGACCCAAACGGCAGTGCCACAAATAAGTTGCACTGTCATTATTAACTCTGCATCTTTTGGCTTCAACATTATGAATATGTGTATCACTACTATCGAGATTCATTAAAAATAGACCACTCTTCAAGGGTGCATGACCATAAAAGATATTATTCATATAAATAGAACAACCATTATTCTCTGATTTAAATGAATAACCGTCTCGCATTAAACAAGATCCAGATATAATGTTCATGCTCAACGCTGTCACCAAATAACAATTATTTAGGTCTAATATTAATCCCGAAGGTAGATGTAGAGGTAGCGTGCCGACGGCGATCACATCGACTTTGGAACCATTTCCCACGCGCATCGTCACCTCGTCCTTAGCCAATCTCCGCTCAATCCGTAGCCCCTGTTTCGAGTTGCAAATATTAGCAACAGAACCAGTATCAAATACCCAGGTGCTACTACGAGCATTGGTAAGGTACACATCGATAACATGTATATCACATATACCTTTGTTAACCTTGCCATCCTTCTTTTCCGCCAAAAACTTGGGGCAGTTCCGCTTCCAGTGGCCAGTCTGCTTACAGTAGAAACACTCAGTTTCAGGCTTAGGTCCAGACTTGGATTTCTTCTCCTGAACAGCAACTTGCTTGCTGTTCTTCTTGAAGTTTCCTTTCTTCTTCCCTTTGCCCTTTTTCTTGAAACTAGTGGTTTTACTGACCATCAACACTTGATGCTCCTTTTTGATTTCTACCTCCGCAGCCTTTAGCATTGCGAAGAGCTCGGGAATTGTCTTACTCATCCCTTGCATATTATAGTTCATCACGAAGCTCTTGTAGCTTGGTGGCAGTGATTGAAGAATTCTGTCAATGACGCTATCATCCGGAAGATTAACTCCCAGTTGAATCAAGTGATTGTTATACCCAGACATTTTGAGTATATGCTCACTGACAGAACTATTCTCTTCCATCTTGCAGCTATAGAACTTATTGGAGACTTCATATCTCTCAATCCGGGCATTTGCTTGAAATATTAACTTCAACTCCTGGAACATCTCATATGCTCCATGACGTTCAAAACGTCGTTGAAGACCCGGTTCTAAGCCGTAAAGCATGGCACACTGAACTATCGAGTAGTCATCAACACGTGACTGCCAGGCATTCACAATGTCTGCAGTTGCTGGTGCAGGTGGTACACCTAGCGGTGCTTCCAGGACGTAATTTTTCTGTGCAGCAATGAGGATAATCCTCAAGTTATGGACCCAGTCCGTGTAATTGCTACCATCATCTTTCAACTTTGCTTTCTCAAGGAACGCATTAAAATTCAATGGAACAATGGCACGGACCATTTATCTACAATTAACATAGACAAGCAAGATACTATCAGGTACTAAGTTCATGATAAATTTAAGTTCAATTAATCATATTACTTAAGAACTCCCACTTAGATAGACATCTCTCTAATCATCTAAGTGATTACGTGATCCAAAGCAACTAAACCATGTCCGATTAACACGTGAGATGGAGTAGTTTCAATGGTGAACATCACTATGTTGATCATATCTACTATATGATTCACGCTCGACCTTTCGGTCTCTGTGTTCCGAGGCCATATCTGTATATGCTAGGCTCGTCAAGTTTAACCTGAGTATTCCGCGTGTGCAACTGTTTTGCACCCGTTGTATTTGAACGTAGAGCCTATCACACCCGATTAACACGTGGTGTCTCAGCACGAAGAACTTTTGCAACGGTGCATACTCAGGGAGAACACTTTTATCTTGAAATTTTAGTGAGAGATCATCTTATAATGCTACCGTCAATCAAAGCAAGATAAGATGCATAAAGGATTAACATCACATGCAATCAATATAAGTGATATGATATGGCCATCATCATCTTGTGCTTGTGATCTCCATCTCCGAAGCACCGTGCTTGTGATCTCCATCTCCGAAGCACCGTCATGATCACCATCGTCACCGGCGCGACACCTTGATCTCCATCGTAGCATCGTTGTCGTCTCGCCAACTTATTGCTTTTACGACTATCGCTACCGCTTAGTGATAAAGTAAAACTATTACATGGCGATTGCATCTCATACAATAAAGCGACAACCATATGGCTCCTGCCAGTTGCCGATAACTCGGTTACAAAACATGATCATCTCATACAACACATTATATCACATCATGTCTTGACCATATCACATCACAACATGCCCTGCAAAAACAAGTTAGACGTCCTCTACTTTGTTGTTGCAAGTTTTACGTGGCTGCTACGGGCTTAGCAAGAACCGTTCTTACCTACGCATCAAAACCACAACGATAGTTTGTCAAGTTGGTGCTGTTTTAACCTTCGCAAGGACCGGGCGTAGCCACACTCGGTTCAACTAAAGTGAGAGAGACAGACACCCGCCAGTCACCTTTAAGCAACGAGTGCTCCGAACGGTGAAACCAGTCTCGCGTAAGCGTACGCGTAATGTCGGTCCGGGCCGCTTCATCTCACAATACCGCTGAACCAAAGTATGACATGCTGGTAAGCAGTATGACTTATATCGCCCACAACTCACTTGTGTTCTACTCGTGCATAGCATCAACGCATAAAACCAGGCTCGGATGCCACTGTTGGGGAACGTAGTAATTTCAAAAAATTTCCTACGCACACGCAAGATCATGGTGATGCATAGCAACGAGAGGGGAGAGTGTTGTCCACGTACCCTCGTAGACCGACAGCGGAAGCGTTATCACAACGCGGTTGATGTAGTCGTACGTCTTCACGATCCGACCGATCAAGTACCGAACGCACGGCACCTCCGAGTTCTACACACGTTCAGCTCGATGACGTCCCTCGAACTCCGATCCAGCCGAGTGTTGAGGGAGAGTTTCGTCAGCACGACGGCGTGGTGACGATGATGATGTTCCACCGGCGCAGGGCTTCGCCTAAGCTCCGCAACGGTATTATCGAGGTGTAATATGGTGGAGGGGGGCACCGCACACGGCTAAGAGATCTCAAGGATCAATTGTTGTGTCTCTGGGGTGCCCCCTGCCCCCGTATATAAAGGAGCAAGGGAGGAGGAGGCCGGCCCTAGGAGGGGGCGCACCAAGTGTGGAGTCCTACTAGGACTCCCTAGTCCTAGTAGGATTCCACCTCCCATATGGAATAGGAAAAGAGGAAGGGAAAAAGAGAAGGAAGGAAGGGGGCGCCCCCCTTCCCTAGTCCAATTCGGACCAGACCAAGGGGAGGGGTGCGGCCACCCTTGAGGCCCTTTTTCTTCTTTCCCGTATGGCCCAATAAGGCCCAATACGTATTCCCGTAACTCTCCGGTACTCCGAAAAATACCCGAATCACTCGGAACCTTTCCGAAGTCCGAATATAGTCGTCCAATATATCGATCTTTACGTCTCGACCATTTCGAGACTCCTCGTCATGTCCCCGATCTCATCCGGGACTCCGAACTCCTTCGGTACATCAACATACATAAACTCATAATAAAACTGTCATCGTAACTTTAAGCGTGCGGACCCTACGGGTTCGAGAACTATGTAGACATGACCGAGACACGTCTCCGGTCAATAACCAATAGCGGGACCTGGATGCCCATATTGGCTCCCACATATTCTACGAAGATCTTTATCGGTCAGACCGCATAACAACATACGTTGTTCCCTTTGTCATCAGTATGTTACTTGCCCGAGATTCGATCGTCGGTATCTCGATACCTAGTTCAATCTCGTTACCGGCAAGTCTCTTTACTCGTTCCGTAACACATCATCCCGCAACTAACTTATTAGTCACAATGCTTGCAAGGCTTATAGTGATGTGCATTACCGAGTGGGCCCAGAGATACCTCTCCGACAATCGGAGTGACAAATCCTAATCTCGAAATACGCCAACCCAACAAGTACCTTTGGAGACACCTGTAGAGCACCTTTATAATCACCCATTTACGTTGTGACGTTTGGTAGCACACAAAGTGTTCCTCCGGTAAACGGGAGTTGCATAATCTCATAGTCATAGGAACATGTATAAGTCATGAAGAAAGCAATAACAACATACTAAACGATCGGGTGCTAAGCTAACGGAATGGGTCAAGTCAATCACGTCATTCTCCTAATGAGGTGATCTCGTTAATCAAATGACAACTCATGTCTATGGCTAGGAAACATAACCATCTTTGATTAACGAGCTAGTCAAGTAGAGGCATACTAGTGACACTCTGTTTGTCTATGTATTCACACATGTATTATGTTTCCGGTTAATACAATTCTAGCATGAATAATAAACATTTATCATGATATAAGGAAATAAATAATACTTTATTATTGCCTCTAGGGCATATTTCCTTCAACAGACACCCGCTAGCCACCTTATGCATCAAGTGCATGTCAGTCGGTGAACCTGTCTCACGTAAGTGTACGTGTAAGGTCGGTCCGGGCCGCTTCATCCCACAATGCCGCCGAATCAAGATAAGACTAGTAACGGCAAGCAAATTGAACAAATCATCGCCCACAACTACTTTGTGTTCTACTCGTGCATAGAATCTACGCATAGACCTAGCTCATGATGCCACTGTTGGGGAACGTAGCAATAATTCAAAAGTTTCCTACGTGTCACCAAGACAAGTGTAGGAGATGCTAGCAACGAGAGAGAAGGAGTGCATCTTCATACCCTTGAAGATCGCTAAGCAGAAGCGTTACAAGAACGCGGTTGATGGAGTCGTACTCGCGGCGATTCAAATCGCGGAAGATCCGATCTAGCGCCGAACGGACGGCGCCTCCGCGTTCAACACACGTACAGCCCGGGAACGTCTCCTCCTTCTTGATCCAGCAAGGGGAGAGGAGAAGTTGAGGGAGAACTCCGGCAGCACGACGGCATGGTGGCAATGGAGCTCGTGGTTCTCCGGCAGGGCTTCGCTAAGCACTACGGAGGAGAAGGAGGTGTATGAGGAGGGAGGGCTGCGCCAGGGAAGAGGTGCGGCTGCCCTACCACCCCTCCAATATATATAGGGCAAGGGGAGAGGGGGAGGCACCCTAGGGTTTCCCCTAGGGGGCGGCAGCCAAGCAGATTGGATCTCCCTAGGGAAAATCCTAGGGAGACTTGCCCCCCAAGCGAAGCAGGTGGAGGCGCCCCACCTCAGTAACGTGGGAAAGGGTGTGGGGGGCGCACCACCCCTTAGTGGGATGGTTTGCCCCTTCCCCTTTGGCCCATGAGGCCCTCCAACACTTGCCGGGGCTCCCGAAACACCTTTCGGTCATGCTGGCCATAGCCTGGTACCGCCGGAACACTTCCGGACTCCAATACCCTTCGTCCAATATATCGATCTTCACCGCCGGACCATTCCGGAACTCCTCGTGATGTCCGGGATCTCATCCGGGACTCCGAACAACCTTCGGTAACCACATACTATTTCCCATAACAACTCTAGCGTCACCGAACCTTAAGTGTGTAGACCCTACGGGTTCGGGAACCATGCAGACATGACCGAGACACCTCTCCGGCCAATAAACAATAGCGGGATCTGGATACCCATATTGGATCCCACATGTTCCACGATGATCTCATCGGATGAACCACGATGTCGGGGATTCAATCAATCCCGTATACAATTCCCTTTGTCTATCGGCATGTTGCTTGCCCGAGATTCGATCGTCGGTATCCCAATACCTCGTTCAATCTTGTTACCGGCAAGTCTCTTTACTCGTTCCGTAACGCATGATCCCGTGGCTAACTCCTTAGTCACATTGAGCTCATTATGATGATGCATTACCGAGTGGGCCCAGAGATACCTCTCCGTCATACGGAGTGACAAATCCCATCTCGATTCGTGCCAACCCAACAGACACGTTCGGAGATACCTGTAGTGCACCTTTATAGCCACCCAGTTACGTTGTGACGTTTGGTACACCCAAAGCATTCCTACGGTATCCGGGAGTTGCACAATCTCATGGTCTAAGGAAACGATACTTGACATTAGAAAAGCTCTTAGCAAACGAACTACACGATCTTGTGCTATGCTTAGGATTGGGTCTTGTCCATCACATCATTCTCCTAATGATGTGATCCCGTTATCAATGACATCCAATGTCCATGGTTAGGAAACCATAACCATCTATTGATCAACGAGCTAGTCAACTAGAGGCTTACTAGGGACATGTTGTGGTCTATGTATTCACACATGTATTACGGTTTCCAGTTAATACAATTATAGCATGAACAATAGACAATTATCATGAACAAGGAAATACAATAATAACCATTTTATTATTGCCTCTAGGGCATATTTCCAACAGCTCCTGCCTCCCGTGGCCGGCTGTGCTGCCGCGGAGGCCTCACCGCCCCCTACTATTCCCACCGCAGGCGAGGCCCTGCGGCGACGGCAGCCTCACACCGCAGCCGAACCAGTGAACCCTCGTACTCCTCTCCGCGCGGGCTTCCACTGCCGCGTCTTTCCCGGCTCCCCGTCGTCCCCTTCCTAGGCCTCGCCGTCGTCCACCGCCCTGGTGCTCTCGGCGCGGCGTGGTCAACGTGGTCAAGGAACGACTTCCATCGTACGTGGACTGTACATGGAGAGGCTGACAGCTGGGTCCACGGCCGCAGCAAGGAAGTGCCTCCTTATTACACGGAAAATAATGATTCCTCCACCTGACAGCTGGGACCCACCGGACGGGCCACTGTATTTCGCGAAAAAACGTTTCCCCTGACTGCTGGGACCCACCAGCTACATCTTGGCACGCAAGGAAGTGCGTCCGGGTAAAAAAAGATTCGCCCCCTGACTGCTGGGACCCACCAGCTACATCTTCGCAGGCAAGGAAGTGCTTGACAGTCGGGACCCACCTGGTCGAAGCGTACGTAGCATTGTCATTCTGGTCGCGAACGTGTACATACATACTGGTCGATGTAGAGGCGCGCACGTGTCGTAGTAGAGGCGCGCATGTAGCATGTACACGTACGTACAGCGGCCAGTGTGCAAGAAAGAAAATACGGCCACGTACGTACATACGGGCAGGGTCTCGAATGCCTACTCGCGCATACGTACGGCCAGAGCTTGTGTACATGGCTGGGTCGGAACGGAGAAACAACGTCGTCGTCGTGTTCATGGGGAGCCAACCGGCTGGGTCGGAACGGAATGCGTCGTCGTGTTCATCGGGAGGGCTTGGACAGAACAGCCGATGGAAACGAGGCCTGGCGTATCGCAGAACGGAGGAAACGACCTTGTGTTCGACCGGCTGTTGGGGAACATAGCAATAATTCAAAATTTTCCTACGTGTCACCAAGATCAATCTAGGAGATGCTAGCGACGAGAGAGAGGGAGTGCGTCTTCATACCCTTGAAGATCGCTAAGCGGAAGCGTTACAAGAACGCGGTTGATGGAGTCGTACTCGCGGCGATTCAAATCGCGGAAGATCTGATCTAGCGCCGAACGGACGGCGCCTCCGCGTTCAACACACGTACAGCCCGGGGACGTCTCCTCCTTCTTGATCCAGCAAGGGGAGAGGAGAAGTTGAGGGAGAACTCCAGCAGCACGACGGCATGGTGGCAATGGAGCTCGTGGTTCTCCGGCAGGGCTTCGCTAAGCACTACGGAGGAGGAGGAGGAGAAGGTGTATGAGGAGGGAGGGCTGCGCCAGGGAAGAGGTGCGGCTGCCCTCCCACCCCTCCACTATATATAGGGGCAAGGGGAGAGGGGGAGGCGCCCTAGGGTTTCCCCTAGGGGGCGGCGGCCAAGCAGATTGGATCTCCCTAGGGAAAATCCTAGGGAGACTTGCCCCCCAAGCCAAGCAGGTGGAGGCTTGCCTCCCAAGCCAGGTGGAGGCACCCCACCTCCCCAAGTAACGTGGGAAAGGGTGTGGGGGGCGCACCAACACTTAGTGGGCTGGTTTGCGCCTTCCCCTTTGGCCCATGAGGCCCTCCAACACTTGCCGGGGCTTCCGAAACACCTTTCGGTCATGCTGGCCATAGCCTGGTACCCCCGGAACACTTCCAGACTCCAATACCCTTCGTCCAATATATCGATCTTCACCGCCGGACCATTCCGGAACTCCTCGTGATGTCCGGGATCTCATCCGGGACTCCAAACAACCTTCGGTAACCACATACTATTTTCCATAACAACTCTAGCGTCACCGAACCTTAAGTGTGTAGACCCTACGGGTTCGGGAACCATGCAGACATGACCGAGACACCTCTCCGGCCAATAACCAATAGCGGGATCTAGATACCCATATTGACTCCCACATGTTCCATGATGATCTCATCGGATGAACCACGATGTTGGGGATTCAATCAATCCCGTATACAATTCTCTTTGTCTATCGGTATGTTACTTGCCCGAGATTCGATCGTCGGTATCCCAATACCTCGTTCAATCTCGTTACCAGCAAGTCTCTTTACTCGTTCCATAACGGATGATCCCGTGGCTAACTCCTTAGTCACATTGAGCTCATTATGATGATGCATTAGCGAGTGGGCCCAGAGATACCTCTCCGTCATACGGAGTGACAAATCCCAGTCTCGATTCGTGCCAACCCAACAGACACTTTCGGAGATACCTGTAGTGCACCTTTATAGCCACCCAGTTACGTTGTGACGTTTGGTACACCCAAAGCATTCCTACAGTATCCGGAAGTTGCACAATCTCATGGTCTAAGGAAATGATACTTGACATTTAGAAAAGCTCTTAGCAAACGAACTACATGATCTTGTGCTATGCTTAGGATTGGGTCTTGTCCATCACATCATTCTCCTAATGATGTGATCCCGTTATCAATGACATCCAATGTCCATGGTCAGGAAACCATAACCATCTATTGATCAACGAGCTAGTCAACTAGAGGCTTACTAGGGACATGTTGTGGTCTATGTATTCACACATGTATTACAGTTTCCAGTTAATACAATTATAGCATGAACAATAGACAATTATCATGAACAAGGAAATACAATAATAACCATTTTATTATTGCCTCTAGGGCATATTTCCAACACCGGCCACGTTTGAAACGGGATCCTGTTCATCGGGAGGGGTCTGGCATACCACAAAACGGAGGAAACGGACCTCCTACGGTCGAAACAGGGGTCCTGTTGATCGGGAGGGGTGTGGCGTACCGCAAAACGGAGGAAACGGACTTGTGTTGGAGCGCTACGGTCGAAACGGGGGTCGTGTTCATCAGGAGGGGTGTGGCGTACCGCAAAATGGGACTCCACGGGACACTGTTCATCTCCACCGTCGACCCCCTCCCGCCTCCACGAGCTACTGTTCATCCACCATCGACCTCCTCCAGCCTCCACCTACGATTGTTCATCCACGGGCTCCTGTTCATCCAGCGTCCACCACGCACTACTCCACCGGCTAATGTTCAACCAGCCCTCTCCACGGGCTCCTGTTCAACCACCCCTCCACGGGGTACTGTTCATCCAGCCCTCCACCGTCTACTGTTCATTCTGCCCTCCATGGGGTGGTCCTGTTCATCCTGCCCTCCACGGGGTCCTGTTCATCCAGCCCCAACCGGCTCGATCGATCGGGGTCATGTTCATCCAGAGGCAACACCACGGGGTCCTGTTCATCCACCCCCACCGGGAACTGTTCATCCAAAACCCCCCAGCAAAGCTCACTGTTCATCCAGAGGCAGCATCGACCGGCTTCAGTTAGCAGCAGTAGTGAAGGAATCGCTCGATCGGGTTCAGTTAACAGCCATCGATCGATCGCTCGGGTTCAGTAACGCGTAGCCTGCAGTGCAATCACTCGGGTTCAGTTAGAGCCCAATGCCTCGCTCGGGTTCAGTTAGAGCCAACGCCTCGCACACACGCGCGTATGTGTACGAGAGAAACGCGCATCGCTCGGCCCCCGACCTCCCACCGTAACTGGGAACTCCCTGAAATTTTCCTCGCCCTCGCTTCTACCACGGTTTTTTCTGTCATGGACGGCCCAAAGAATGTCATGCAGCTGCGTCTCCGGCCCGCCCAGGACAAAAAGCCCATTTTCTGTCATGATTTTTTGTCATAGAAGTAGAAGCCCACCACATCTATGATGATACCGGGTTTTGTCACAATTATCGTCATAGAAGTGTCATATGTATGACAGAAAAAAATTTCGTTCGGCCCAAAATGTCACGGATGTGTCTTTTTTTTGTAGTGTCTCCGGCCCCCGAAGTTTGACCTCCAGGCGCCGCCTTCACGATCTTTTCCTCCCCTCCTTGGCTAGGGTCCTTCTGGGACGAAGCCTCGGTGTTATTCACGTATTTGGGGGAAGGGGCCTTCGGGGGCGTCCCGGTCTCCATAGCATCCGAGCTCAGTGAGTCCTCTGATGAGGATCGTTTGGTGCGGGACCTCGCCGGACTACGAAAAAATATGGCTCAGGTTAAAATACTATGCCATGATGATTCTGGACACATGAACGTGTTCGGATTTTATATACTCACGAGTTTACCATGGGCTGGGCCCTGGGATCCCACGCCGGGCTGCTGTCGGCGGCAGTAGTGGACTTTTCCAGAAGAGGAGCTTTTCACCTTTTAGGCGACTCGGCCTCCAAGTGTACGGAGGCCGTCCTCTTCTTTCTTCCCCCCGGTGGGGACTCGTCTTCCTCCTCCTCCTCCTCGTCCTCTTCAGAGGCAGAACGGGCATCGGAGCCTTCGGATATTGTGTCTGAAGTGCCGCGGTGACGAAGGTCGCCCCGGGTTTTCTTGACCTCCTTCTCGGCCTTCTTCTTCGGCGCCTTGTAAGGCGCCGGAACCAGCATCTTCGTCAGAAGTGGGCCAGCCGGTTCTTCGGGCAGCGGGGCCGGACAGTGGATCCGCTCCGCCTTCTTCGTCCAGCCCTAGGAGAGTTGTGGAAAACACATTAAGCATTTCCCTTGGGTTATGCAGATAAAACGTATGATGACTTACCGAGCTTGTAGGGCGGGACAGTTGGTACCCGCGGTCCTCGGCTGAGTCCGGCCATGATTTGCCGGACTTGAAAAAGCACCTTCCAGATGTCTTTGTGCGAGGAGCCAAAGAGCTCTCGCAGGGTCTGGTGCTTGGCCGGATCGAATTCCCATAGATTGCAAGTCCGGTGTTGACAAGGCAGGATCCGGCGAACTAACATCACCTGGACTACATTGACAAGTTCGATGTTCTTGTCTTCCACATCTTTAACGCGTGTTTGGAGCACCGACAGTTCGTCGAATGAAGACCAGTTCAGGCTCTTCTTGAGCCAGGATGTAAGCCGCAGAGGGGCTCCGGATCGAAACTCGGGAGCAACAGCCCATTCTGTGTCGTGCGGCTCAGTGATGTAGAACCACTGCTGTTGCCACTCTTTGACGGAATCATTAAAAATACCTGTTGGCCATGTGACGTTGGGAATCTTGCTCACCATAGCGCCCCCGCACTCGGCGTGCTCGCCGATCACTACCTTGGGCTTCACATTAAATATCTTCAGCCATAAGCCGAAGTGTGGCGAGATGCGGAGGAAAGCCTCGCACACGACGATGAACGTCGAGATGTTGAGGAAGGAATTGGGGGATAGATCATGAAAATCGATCCCATAATAGTACATGATGCCGTGAACGAACGGGTGGAGGGGAAACCCTAGCCCGCGGACAAAATGAGGGAGGAATACAACCCTCTCGTGGGGTTCCGGAGTAGGAACGATCTGTCCCGCCGTCGGTAGACGATGGCTGATTTTCTTGGCCAGATACCCGGCCTCCCGAAGCTTTTTGATATCCTTCTCCCGGATGGTAGAGGCCATCCACTTGCCTCCTGCTCTGGATCCGGACATTTTCAGAAGGCCTTTGTGGGCGGAGAAGATGAACGCTCAGGCGCTGGAGATCGAGCTAAGGGGAATGGATCGGGAAGAAGAAAGCGTGGGTGCGAAAGGGAGTTCTTATCCCCTTATAAAGGCAGCAGGGATTCTGCGCCTCCCCACTTGCCTGGTAAACTCGGTTGTTCCCCAAGCGCCGTGATTGATGGCACGGTTGGGTTACCCACACCCGTATTGATGAGAATCCCGTGATAAGGGGACACGATCTCTACTTCGACAAGACGTGCCAAGAAAACCGCCTCGCAATATGTGCAGTGGATGGTTGAGAAAAACGGTTCGAATAATGACCGGGCCGTGGTGTGGTGTCACGCTATAAAAGTTGTCAGCAGATTAGATTTGTGGAATATTATACTCTCTACGGTGGTATGTGGAATTTGTTTTGCAGAGCCGGACACGATCCTTGTGTTCAAAATCTTCTATGGAGTATTCGGAGGAGGAACCCGCCTTGCAATGCCAAAGACGATCTGCGCGCCGGACTCATCGCCATTGAAGCCTGGTTCAGGGGCTACTGAGGGAGTCCTGGATTAGGGGGTGCTCGGACAGCCAGACTATATACTTTGGCCGGACTGTTGGACTATGAAGATACAAGACTCAAGACTTCGTCCCGTGTCCGGATGGGACTCTCCTTTGCATGGAAGGCAAGCTTGGCAATTAGGATATGCAGATCTCCTCCCTTGTAACCGACTCTGTGTAACCCTAGCCCCTCCGGTGTCTATATAAACCGGAGGGTTTAGTCCGTAGGACAACAACAATCATAATCATAGGCTGGCTTCTAGGGTTTAGCCTCTACGATCTCGTGGTAGATCAACTCTTGTAATACTCATATCATCAAGATCAATCAAGCAGGAAGTAGGGTATTACCTCCATCGAGAGGGCCCGAACCTGGGTAAACATCGTGTCCCCCGCCTCCTGTTACCATCCGCCTTAGACGCACAGTTCGGGACCCCCTACCCGAGATCCGCCGGTTTTGACACCGACAGACACCACCACACAGACAACACCGCCAGTCGTGCCGGCGCCAAGCCATGGCAAGACCGCCACAACGCTACTGGACATGCATATGGCACAGGATCCAGACATGCATATGGCACAGGATCCGGACGACGAAGACGACGAAGACGGTACATTACCAACGTCGATAAGTACTTCAATGAACATGGGTACGGTGACGAATTCTTGGGGCCTCCTTCTCAAGAACCCAACCCTGCAAAAGACAATCGCGATCTAGCTGGTACCGCGGAGAAACCCAATTGCAACAGGCGTCGTCTGGCGTTTAGTTGTCAGGAGACGCCTCCAGCTGCCGCCTTCACCGAGCCTCAGATAGCCGAGGTGCGAAATATTATCAGCCCCAACACACTCAAGAAGGCGGTCTCTGAGCAGAACTCGATCCCATTACAACATAAGAAGAAGGGACGAAAAATAAAGACTAACAAGGGTGCGAGCCAGCCGGCACCGAGTACGATCCGTGCTCAGGACAGGCCACCTTCACCTAAGGATATCTCGAGGAGGGTGCATGTGGCGAGTAGGCCGATGCTACCGACTAATCTGCTCAATGCTGCAACCGGTGCTATGCGGAGTCTGCATGACAGTGTTCTTTCTTTGGAGAAGCAGCGTCTCTCCGAGAATGATGTGGCATACCCGGTTTTCGTGGCCAAGGTGCCAGAGGGCAAAGGCTTTGTGGATAGCGCCATCGGGGGTATGATCGTCCTATGGTTTGATGACATCTTCGCTCTGTTTAACCTTCATCCGCTGCACTACACCTTCATTCAGCTATTTTGGCTGAGTATGGAGATGCGGATCATTAGAGACAAGACCCCGGACATCGTGATAGTCGACCCCTTCTACATGCGTGCCAAGATCTTGGGCAGCGCTGGGGACCGGCAAGTCGCGAGTTCATACCTCGAATGCATCATTCTGGCAAGCCCAGATAAGGATAACTTCCTCATGCCTTAGTTTCCCGAGTAAGTCATCCCCTCACTGCCCCTTAACATATGATTTCTTAGATTTCGATCGTTCTTTTGTTTCTAACATTCCGTGTTTTGTGCAGTGACACACATTGCACACTCATCCTCTTAAGCCCGAAATATTCCATGGCCACGTATTTCGACTCGGACCGTTAGTCGAAGAAAGACTACACAAATATCAAGAAAGTTCTTGATGATGTTCTCCCCGGCTACGCCAGATCTGGAGGCACCTTCAGCAGGCCAATTCGTAGGTACAGCAAGCACGTGTTCACCCACAATACGACATTCCCCTGCGTCAAGCAGCCGCCTGGCTGTCAGAAGGATGCCTACTACGCCCTCCATCACATGCGGGCGATCGTACGGGACCATAATCACCTTCTGCTACCAAATAATCTCAAAGATTGGGCCGCACACTTGTCGGCAATCCAGGACGCGGACATCAGACAAGAATTCTTTCGCATCCAGTCGGAGTTTGCGGAAATCATCCATCAAGATGTCCTTCGTACCTCGGGGCAGTTCTACCTCAGATATCAACCATCCAACAGTGAGATAGAAACAACGCTACAAATGCAGGCTGACAACGCCCGCGATTTCATGACCATCACGACAGACGGCGGCTTCATCCACGCTCCGGTCCTTGAGTCGAGTCGAAAGTAGTGATGCTATGTAGTTCTGAAATATCGATTAACTCATGTTGTAATTAAACTTTAATGAGCTTGTATGTCTCTTTGGTTTGGACAGTCGTCCAACTTATATGTAATCGATGCTATTTATTAGTAGGACCATGAATCGTGCTATTAACGTGTTGCTTTTCTCTTCCGATCCTTTTGTTGCATACTTATATATTGCTTATGTATTGTCTGTGAATTGCTACTAACATTTTGTTTGGCTAGTGCATAGAGATGCCGTCGTATGTCGTGTACAAGGGTAAGGTTCCCAGAGTCTACGACGACTGGGAGGAGTGTCGGAGACAGGTTCACCGTTTCAGCGGTAACAGTTACAAAGGGTACACCACTAGGGCGGAGGCGGAAGCTAGATACGCGCGCTATCTAGCGGGAGAGAGGAGGGAGCGGAGGAGGAACCGGATGAAGACCAGTTTCATCGCGATGATGCTAATCGTGATGACCGCAGCTCTCTTCTATGTGATGGTAGTTTAGATGATCGATATCGACTTGTAATGTGAAAAAAAACTCGCTACTCACGATCTCGAGACTTGTAATGTTCTAACTTTGTTTGGTCTTTTGAATTCGGAGACTAATATGATGAATTGTATTCGGAGACTAATCTTCTATTGTATTCGATAAATCTGCTGTTTATATGTTGTGCTGTCTATATTCTGTGCAGTAATATATTTCGTAACCTGTGCAAATATCAGAAAAGAAAAAAATAATTCCTAATATTTATACTAGTGGCGCACCACACTGCACTTTAGTGGCGCACTGCAATAAACACACTAGTGGCGCATTATCTAGAAGTGCGCCATTAGTAACCCAGAGCACAAGGTAAATATGGCCCCCTGGGAGGCATAATAATGGCGCACCATTTGACATACTAATGGCGCACTCCCTAGTGTGCCACTATTGTCTGGTATACTAATGGCGCACCAGGGGTGCGCCATTAGTATTAGTTACTACTGGCGTGATGATAGTGGCGCACATGTAGTGCGCCATTAATAGCCAAAACAGGTGCGCCACTAATTAGCCTTTTCCTAGTAGTGTATAATGAAAAATTCCCACTAGTATATGAAAGTGACAACATAGGAGACTCTCCATATGAAAACAGGGTGCTACTTAGAAGCACAAGTGTGGAACTAGCATGCCCTTCTCTCTTTATTTCTTTATTTCTTTTTTCCTTTTTTCCTTTTTTTCTTATTTTTTTATTTTTTATATATTTTCTCTCTCTCATTGTCCGGAGTCTCATCCCGACTTGTGGGGGAATCATAGTTTCCATCATCCTTTCCTCACTGGGGCAATGCTCTAATAATGAAAATTGATGATCATCACACTTCTATTTACTTACAACTCAATATTACAACTCGATACCTATAACAAAATATGACGCTATATGAATACCTCTGGCAATGTACCAGGATGTGCAATGATCTAGCATAACATGTATGAAAAATGACGAACGGTGGCTGAGCCACAAATACTATGTCAACTATATGATCATGCAAAGCAATATGACAATGAATGCTCAAGTCATCAAAACCGAAGCGGTGGAAGTTGCATGGCAATATATCTCAGAATGGCTATGGAAGGGCCATAATAGGTAGGTATGGTGGCTGTTTTGAGGAAGATATAACAAGGCTTATGTGTGATAGAGCGTATCATATCACGGGGTTTGGATGCACCTCGAAGTTTGCACCGACTCTCGAGGTGAGAAAGGGCAATGCACGGTACCGTAGAGGCTAGCAAATTGCGGAAAGGTAAGAGTGTGTATAATCCATGGACTCACATTAGTCATAAAGAACTCATATAGTTATTGCAAAAGTTTATTAGCCCTGGAAGCAAAGTACTACTACGCATGCCCCTAGGGGGATAGATTGGTAGGAAAAGACCATCGCTCGTCCCCGACCACCACTCATAAGGAAGACAATCAATAATAAATCACGCTGCAACTTCATAGCATAACGAAAGACTATACGTGCATTCTTCGGGAATCACAAACCTTAACACCAATATTTTTACTAACCACAACCATTTACTAGTACCTCTCACGTATTACCATCTCTATATCGCAAAACTATTGCAAGGAATCAAACATATCATATTCAGTGATCCATAAGTTTTATGTAGGATTTCATGACTAACCATGCAAATGACCAATTCCCGGTGACTCTCTAAATAGATATAAATGAAGCAAGAGAGTTTAATTCTTTCTACAAAATACCATGCTGTAATAAATATAAGTGAAGCAAAAGAGCATTCTACAAACAATGATTTTCTATGTGAAGAGAAACAAGCAATCCAAACTTCAAATGATATAAGTGAAGCACATGAAGCATTATATAAGGCCATACTCAAAAGATATAAGTGAAGTGCAATGAGCATTCTATAAATCAACCATGGACAATCTCATACCAGCATGGTGCATAAAAGAAAAATGAAAACTAAATGCAAAAGACGCTCCAAGATTCACACATATCACATGAAGAAAACGAGAACGAAAACATACCGATACTTGTTGAAGAAAGATGGGATGCCTTCCGGGGCATCCCCAAGCTTAGACGCTTGAGTCTCCTTGAATATTTACTTGGGGTGCCTTGGGCATCCCCAAGCTTGAGCTCTTGCCTCTCCTCCTTCTCCTCATATCGATACCTCCTCGATCTTTGATCACTTCATCCACACAAAACTCAACAGAAAGCTCGGTAAGATCCGTTAGTATAATAAAGCAAATCACTACTCTAAGTACTATTGCAAACCAAAACATATTTTGTTTTTGCATTGTAGCTACTGTAATATAAATTTTTCATGTCTTATTCCACTGATAGAATCGATAGTTTCATCAAAGCAAGAAAAACAATGCATCAAAAAACAGAATCCGTCTTAAACATGACAGTCTGTAGTAATCTGAACATTCACCATACTTCTGGTACTCCAAAAATTCTGAAACATTAAGACAAACTAAACAATTTGTATAGCAAGACTGTGCAAAAGGTTTCAGAAACTTTCAACATTCCAGTAAAAAAATGTAAAATCATGCACTACAGCCAAAATTTCTGTTTTTGCACCGCACATACCAACAAGCAATCTACTCATCCTAAAGGCAAATCTTGTTGGGGAATGTAGTAATTTCAAAAATTTCCTACGCACACGCAAGATCATGGTGATGCATAGCAACGAGAGGGGAGAGTGTTTTCTACGTACCCTCGTAGACCGTAAGCGGAAGCGTTATGACAACGCGGTTGATGTAGTCGTACGTCTTCACGATCGACCGATGCTAGCACCGAAGGTACGGCACCTCCGCGATCTGCACACGTTCAGCTTGGTGACGTCCCACGAACTCACGATCCAGCAGAGTGTCGAGGGAGAGCTTCGTCAGCACGACGGCGTGATGACGGTGATGATGAAGCTACCGGCGCAGGGCTTTGCCTAAGCACTACGACGATATGACCGAGGTGGATTATGGTGGAGGGGGGCACCACACACGGCTAATCGATCAAGGACCAACTTGTGTGTCTATAGGGTGCCCCCTGGCCATGTATATAAAGGATGGAGGGAGGAGGAGGCCGGCCCTCATAGGGCGCCCAAAGTGTGGAGTCCTACTAGGACTCCCTAGTCCTAGTAGGATTCCACCTCCCACATGGAATAGGAAAAAGGGAAGGGAGAAGGAGAAGGAAGGAAGGGGGCGCCCCCTTTCCCAAGTCCAATTCGGACCAGTCCATGGGGAAGGGGCGCGGCCACCCTTGAGGCCTTTCTCTCCTTTCCTGTATGGTCCATTAAGGCCCAATACGAATTCCCGTAACTCTCCGATACTCCAAAAAATACCCGAATCACTCGGAACCTTTCCGATGTCCGAATATAGCCTTTCAATATATCGATCTTTATGACTCGACCATTTCGAGACTCCTCGTCATGTCCCCGAACTCATCCGGTACTCCGAACAAAATTAGGTCATCAAATCACATAACTCATAATACAAATCATCACAGAACATTAAGCGTGCGGACCCTATGGGTTCGAGAACTATGTAGACATGACCGAGACTCATCTCCAGTCAATAACCAATAGCGAAACCTGGATGCTCATATTGGCTCCCACATATTCTACGAAGATCTTTATCGGTCAAACTGCATAACAACATACGTTGTTCCCTTTGTCATCGGTATGTTACTTGCCCGAGATTCGATCGTCGGTATCCTCATACCTAGTTCAATCTTGTTACTGGCAAGTCTCTTTACTCGTTCCGTAATGCATCATCTGACAACTAACTCATTAGTCACATTGCTTGCAAGGCTTATAGTGATGTGCATTACCGAGAGGGCCCAGAGATACCTCTCCGACAATCAGAGTGATAAATCCTAATCTCGATCTATGCCAACTCAACAAACATCATCGGAGACACCTGTAGAGCACCTTTATAATCACCCAGTTACATTGTGACATTTGGTAGCACACAAAGTGTTGCTCCGGTATTCGGGAGTTGCATAATCTCATAGTCATAGGAACATGTATAAGTCATGAAGAAAGCAATAGCAACATACTAAATGATCAAGTGCTAAGATAACGGAATGGGTCAAGTCAATCACATCATTCTCTAATGATGTGATCCCGTTAATCAAATGACAACTCATGTCTATGGCTAGGAAACTTAACCATCTTTGATTCAACGAGCTAGTCAAGTAGAGGCATACAAGTGACACTCTGTTTGTTTATGTATTCACACATGTACCAAGTTTCCGGTTAATACAATTCTAGCATGAATAATAAACATTTATCATGATATAAGGAAATATAAATAACAACTTTATTATTGCCTCTAGGGCATATTTCCTTCAGTCTCCCACTTGCACTAGAGTCAATAATCTAGTTCACATCGCCATGTGATTTAACACCAATAGTTCATATCACCATGTGATTAACACCCATAGTTCACATCTCTATGTGACTAACACCCAAAGGGTTTTACTAGAGTGAGTAATCTAGTTCACATCGCCATGTGATTAACACCCAAAGAGTACTAAGATGTGATCATGTTTTGCTTGTGAGAGAAGTTTAGTCAACGGGTCTGCCACATTCAGATCCGTATGTATTTTGCAAATTTCTATGTCTACAATGCTCTACACAGAGCTACTCTAGCTAATTGCTGCCATTTTCAATATGTATCCGGATTGTGACTTAGAGTCATCCAGATCGGTGTCAAAGCTTGCATCGACGCAACTCTTTATGACAAACTCTTTATCACCTCCATAACCAAGAAATATTTCCTTAGTCCTCTAAGGATAATTTTGACCGCTGTCCAGTGATCTACTCCTAGATCAAAATTGTACTCCCTTGCCAAACTCAGGGCAGGGTATACAATAGGTTTGGTACACAGCATGGCATACTTTATAGAACCTATGGCTGAGGCATAGGGAATGGCTTTCATTCTCTCTCTATCTTCTGTCGTGGTCGGGCTTTGAGTCTTACTCAACTTCACACCTTGCAACACAGGCAAGAACTCTTTCTTTGACTGTTCCATTTTGAACTACTTCAAAAACTTGTCAAGGTATGTACTCATTGAAAAAACTTATCATGCGTCTTGATCTATCTCTATAGATCTTGATGCTCAATATGTAAGTAGCTTCACCGAGGTCTTTCTTTGAAAAACTCCTTTCAAACACTCCTTTATGCTTTCCAGAAAATTCTACATCATTTCCGATCGACAAAATGTCATTCACATATACTTATCAGAAAGGCTATAGTGCTCCCACTCACTTTCTTGTAAATACAAGCTTCACCGCAAGTCTGTATAAAACTATATGCTTTGATCAACTTATCAAAACGTATATTCCAACTCCGTGATGCTTGCACCAATCCATAGATGGATCACTGGAGCTTGCATATTTTGTTAGCACCTTTAGGATTGACAAAACCTTCTGGTTGCATCATATACAACTCTTCTTTAATAAATCCATTAAGGAATGCAGTTTTGTTTATCCATTTGCCAGATTTCATAGAATGCGGCAATTGCTAACATGATTCGGACGGGCTTAAGCATAGATACGAGTGAGAAACTCTCATCGTAGTCAACACCTTGAACTTGTCGAAAACCTTTTGCGACAATTCTAGCTTTGTAGATAGTAACACTACTATCAACATCCGTCTTCCTCTTGAAGATCCATTTAATCTCAATGGCTCGCCGATCAACGGGCAAGTCAATGAAAGTCCACACTTTGTTCTCATACATGGATCCCATCTCAGATTTCATGGCCTCAAGCCATTTCGCGGAATCTGGGCTCATCATCGCTTCCTCATAGTTCGTAGGTTCGTCATGGTCAAGTAACATGACCTCCAGAACAGGATTACCGTACCACTCTGGTGCGGACCTTACTCTGGCTGACCTACGAGGTTCGGTAGTAACTTGATCGTCTGAAGTTACATGATCATCATCATTAGCTTCCTCACTAATTGGTGGAGTCATAGGAACTGATTTCTGTGATGAACTACTTTCCAATAAGGGAGCAAGTACAGTTACCTCATCAAGTTCTACTTTCCTCCCATTCACTTCTTTCGAGAGAAACTCCTTCTCTAGAAAGAATCCATTCTTTGCAACAAAGATCTTGCCTTCGGATCTGTGATAGAAGGTGCACCCAACATTTTATTTTGGGTATCCTATGAAGACGCAATTCTCCAATTTGGGTTCGAGCTTATCAGGTTGAAACTTTTTCACATAAGCATCGCAACCCCAAACTTTAAGAAACGACAGCTTAGGTTTCTTGCTAAACCACAGTTCACGATCGACCGATCCTAGCACCGAAGGTACGGCACCTCCACGATCTGCACACGTTCAGCTCGGTGACGTCCCACGAACTCACGATCCAACAGAGTGTCGAGGGAGAGCTTCGTCAGCACGACGGCGTGATGACGGTGATGATGAAGCTACCGGCGCAGGGCTTCGCCTAAGCACTACGACGATATGACCGAGGTGGATTATGGTGGAGGGGGGCACCGCACACGGCTAAGAGATCATGGATCAACTTGTGTGTCTATGGGGTGCCCCCTGGCCACGTATATAAAGGATGGAGGGAGGAGGAGGCCGGCCCTCATAGGGCGTGCCCAAAGTGTGGAGTCCTACTAGGACTCCCTAGTCCTAGTAGGATTCCACCTCCCACATGGAATAGGAAAAAGGGAAGGGAGAAGGAGAAGGAAGGAAGGGGGCGCCCCCTTTCCCTAGTTCAATTCGGACCAGTCCATGGGGAAGGGGTGTGGCCACCCTTGAGGCCTTTCTCTCCTTTCCCGTATGGCCCATTAAGGCCCAATACGAACTCCCATAACTCTCCGGTACTCCGAAAAATACCCGAATCACTCGGAACCTTTCCGATGTCCGAATATAGCCTTCCAATATATCGATCTTTACGTCTCGACCATTTTGAGACTCCTCGTCATGTCCCCAATCTCATCCGGGACTCTGAACAAACTTCGGCCATCAAATCACATAACTCATAATACAAATCGTCACAGAACGTTAAGCGTGCGGACCCTACGGGTTCGAGAACTATGTAGACATGACCGAGACTCATCTCCAGTCAATAACCAATAGCGGAACCTTGATGCTCATATTGGCTCCCACATATTGTACGAAGATCTTTATCGGTCAAACTGCATAACAACATACGTTGTTCCCTTTGTCATCGGTATGTTACTTGCCCGAGATTCGATCGTCGGTATCCTCATACCTAGTTCAATCTCGTTACCGGCAAGTCTCTTTACTCGTTCCGTAATGCATCATCCCGCAACTAACTCATTAGTCACATTGCTTGCAAGTCTTATAGTGATGTGCATTACCGAGAGGGCCCGAAGATACCTCTCCGACAATCGGAGTGACAAATCCTAATCTCGATCTATGCCAACTCAACAAACACCATCGGAGACACCTGTAGAGCACCTTTATAATCACCCAGTTACGTTGTGACGTTTGGTAGCACACTAAGTGTTCCTCCGGTATGCGGGAGTTGCATAATCTCATAGTCATAGGAACATGTATAAGTCATGAATAAAGCAATAGCAACATACTAAACGATCAAGTGCTAAGCTAACGGAATGGGTCAAGTCAATCACATCATTCTCTAATGATGTGATCCCGTTAATCTAATGACAACTCATGTCTATGGCTAGGAAACTTAACCATCTTTGATTCAATGAGCTAGTCAAGTAGAGGCATACTAGTGACACTCTGTTTGTTTATGTATTCACACATGTACCAAGTTTCCGGTTAATACAATTCTAGCATGAATAATAAATATTTATCATGATATAAGGAAATATAAATAACAACTTTATTATTGCCTCTAGGGCATATTTCCTTCAAATCTTGGCACATTATTTTTATAATAGAATGGAATTGTACAAGGGGATAATTATTTTTGTGAGAATCTTCATGAAAAATTGCACATTGTTTCCATGAGCATGAACACAAGTGTTCAAGGTCGACCCTCACTTCTCCAATGCATAACTTCCAATCGCTTATCTTTTGTGAAAAAGTTTTTAAGTTCCCATCTATATTTTTTTGTTTTTGAACTTTATAAAAGCACTCAACAGAAGAAATGACTGTCTAAAACTTCCGGGTTGTCTCCCTGGCAGCGCTTTCTTTAAAGCCATTAAGCTAGGCATAAAGTGCTCAAGTAATGAATCCACCTGGATCCCAAGGTATATCAAAGCCAATTTTAATTAACAATGATTTGACATTTAGTAGTGAGCACAAAGGAACATATATCATGCAATGACAAAGTCTAACTCTCTTCCTATGCATCGGCATGTCATACAAGAAAAATTCATGCACATCAAGTAAAGGCCAATACATAGCATAAGCAGTTTCTTGCAATTTTATCGTGTTGGAAACATAGAAAGGCAGGGACATAGTTCCACTCTCATAATAATTGCAAGTAGGAGCAGCAAGCATATGGATATTATATTCATCAAAATCATCATGTGTAATGGTAGAATGCAACCCATCAATGTAATCCTTAATAAGTGCAAACTTCTCTGATATAGTGTAGTTTAGAGAATTCAAAAAGGTAATAGGACTATCATGCGTGGGTGCAATAGCAACAATTTCATTCTTAACATAAGGAACAATAGAAAGTTCATCTCCATACGCATAATTCATATTGGCATCATGGCCACAAGCATAGCAAGCATCAAGTTCATCAAAAATGGATATTTCAAATGAATCAATGGGATCATAGCAATTATCATAGCATTCATCCTTCGGTAAGCATGAAGGGACATTAAACAATGTATGAGTTGAAGAGTTTCTCTCATTAGAAGGTGGGTACGGGTAGTTAATCCACTCTTCCTCCGTTTGTTCTTCGCTCTCCTTATCATCTTTTTCATCCAATGAGCTCAAAGTTTCATCAATTCCTTCTTCCATAGAATCCTTCAAAAAATTATAGTCTCTTCTTGGACAGCAGAGAAGTCCTGAATATATGGTTTAATATAAGCATTGGAAGAATAATTTTCATAGCAATATTTAAGTATGGCAAAATCTTCAGATTTGTAAAGAGTAGCATCATACTTTTCAATCAAAGAAGCAACTTCATAAGCACCCTTAAAAGCAAAAAATTCTTCAATTTGTTCAATATAAAAGTAATTATAAACACCCTTGGCATAAGAAGATAAAATTCCATTATCCTTAAACTCACATTGGAAGGGAAGGTGTTTTCTAGGGTCTTCAGAACAACAAGTAAAATCATGTATTTCACATAAATTCAAAGCATAGCAATACAAACTATTAATATGATGCCACAAAAGTTTCCCTTTTTGAGATATGCGATGTCGCACAAAATAAGCATGCTCATTTAATGATTTTCCCTCAACCAAGCTAGTTGGGTTTTCAGCACGAGCACAAATGGATCGAAGATGATCCAAATAGAAAGCTTCAGTAGTATGATAGATTTTGGGTGGTTCTTCAACCATAGGTTTAGTAGGTACAACTAATTTTTTGGTATTTTGCATTTCCTACCCATACTAAAGATAGAAAACAAGAGCACAAAATAAAAATTACTTAGTGATAAAGCAAACAAGCACACACGAGAATATTCACCCCACGCTATTGCTCCCCGGCAGCGGCGCCAAAAAAAGGTCTTGATAATCCACAAGTATAGGGATCGTTTGTAGCCTTCTTCGATAAATAAGAGTGTCGAACCCAACGAGGAGCTAAAGGTAGAACAAATATTCCCTCAAGTTATATCGACCACCGAAACAACTCTACGCACACCTGACGTTTGCTTTACCTAGAACATGTATGAAACTATTTGGCAAGAATAAAACTATGAGTACTTTGCGAGAATAAAACTACGAATAAATAGGAAGGTAATAAAAGTGGATAGCTTTTGTCAACAAGAAATTAATTTGTCCCAAGGCAATCGATAACAAGTACCGGTAACCATTCTTGTAATTTTATATGAGGGAGAGGCATGAGCTAACATACTTTCTCTACTTGGATCATATGCACTTATGATTGGACCCCTAGCAAGCATCCACAACTACTAAAGATCATTAAGGTCGTGAAACCCAACCATAGCATTAAGTATCAAGTCCTGTTTATCCCATACGCAACAACCCACCTACTCGGGTTTAAGCTTATGTCACTCTCGCAACAAACCATAAGCGAATCATGAACATATTGCAACACCCTACAGCGAGGGCCCCTCACATTTGCGCGAGATGGAGGGCACCGTAGTACTGCACCATAAATAAAATATACAATCATACCAACCAAGATCATGATTAACCCATAGGACAAAACAGATCTACTCAAACATCATAGGATAACCATAGATCATTGGGAAATAATATATGGAGTTGAGCACCATGTTTAAGTAGAGATTACAGCAGGGAGAAGAGGTGTAACACCACTGCATAGAGGGGGAGAAAGTTGGTGTTGACGGTAGCAAGATTGTTGATGTAGACCGCTGTCACGATCCTTGCCCCGACGGCACTCCGGTGCCACCGGAAGAGAGGGGGAGAGAGCCCCCTCCTTCTTCTTCTTCCTTGGTCTCCCCACTAGATGGGAGGAGTCTTCCCCCTCTGGTCCATGGACTCCATGGCGGCGGAGGGGCGGGAGCCCCTCCGAGATTGGATCTCCCTCTCTGTTCTCTTCTGTTTCGCGTTCCCTAGATCTGGCCCTTCACGGTTTCTTAAATTCCCAGAGATCCGTAACTCCGATTGCGCTGAAATTCTTACACG
The DNA here is from genome assembly GCF_018294505.1 of Triticum aestivum. Lineage (NCBI taxonomy): Eukaryota > Viridiplantae > Streptophyta > Magnoliopsida > Poales > Poaceae > Triticum > Triticum aestivum. The sequence continues at coordinate 351,211,008 of NC_057799.1, forward strand.
ATTTTTTCCCATAAATTATCTTTCTTGCACCAGAAGAAGGGCCCCAACCGCCTTACGGGGTGGGCACAAGACACCTGGGCGTGCTAGGGGGTGCCTGGTGTGCCCTGGTGGATTGTGGAGACCGTGGGCCTCCGTTAGCATTGATTCCAAGTCCCAAAAATCACATATATTCCAAAATAATTCTCATAAATTTTTATCGCGTTTGGACTTTGTTTGATATGGATTTTCTACGAAACAAAAAACATGCAACAAACAGGAACTGGCACTGGGCACTGTATCAATATGTTAGTCCAAATAAATCATATAAAATGTTGCCAAAAGTGTGTGAAAGTTGTATAACATTGGCATGAAACAATCAAAAATTATAGATCGATGGAGACGTAGCAGTGGACTTGCCTAAAGGCTCCGATATGTGACCCTTCCTGAAAATATGATGAATTGTAGTTGCAAAGTTGACTGAGAACATACTTTGTTGGTTTTCGATAAGGTTTATGCTTTATACTTCAATGTTGTGATGAATTGTTACTTGCGCATGAGAAGTTATATGATAAAAGTTGTGTTATAAAGTTTTATGTTAAAATTCCTTGTTGTTACAATAATATGCATGATTCTTCTATGTCCGTATTTTGTTTTTATCGACACCTCTCTCTCTAAGCATGTGGACATGTTTTTCGATTTCGGTTTTTCGCTTGAGGACAAGCAAGGTCTAAGCTTGGGGGAGTTGATACGTCCATTTTGCATCATGTTTTCCTACTATTATTTATAATGTTTTTATGCATAATAATGCTTTTTGGAGTAATTCTAATGTCTTTTCTCTCATAATATGCAAGGTTTACACAAAGAGGGAGAATACCAGCAGCTGAAATTCTGGACCTGAAAAAGTTAGGTCAGAGTTACCTATTCTGCACATCTCCAAATGAGCTAAAATTTTACGAAGAATTGTTTTGCAATATGCACAAAGAGGGCGCCCTGGTGGGTTGTGCCCTCCTCGGCCCACCTCCGGTGCCCATCTTCTGTCATATAGGTCAATTTGACCTAGAAAAAATAAGGGGGGATTTTCGGGACGAAGCGCCTCCGTCTCAAGGCAGAACTTGGGCAGGAGCACTTTTGCCCTCCGGTGGAGCAATTCCACCGGGGGAACAACTTCCCTCCCGAAGGGGGGAAATCATTGCCGTCGTCATCACCAAAAACTCTCCCATCTTTGGGAGGGCCATCTCCATCAACATCTTCAACAGCACCATCTCCTCTCAAACCCTAGTTCATCTCTTGTGTTCAATCTTTGTACCGGAACCTGATACGTCTCCATCGTATCTATAATTTTTGATTGTTCCATGCCAATATTATACAACTTTCATATACTTTTGGAAACTTTTTATACTATTTTTGGGACTAACATATTGATCTAGTGCCCAGTGCCAGTTCCTGTTTGTTGCATGTTTTTTGTTTCGCAGAAAATCCATATCAGACGGAGTCCAAACGGGATAAAAACTTACGGAGATTTTTTGTGGAATATATGTGATTTTTGGGAAGAAGAATCAATGCGAGACGATGCCCGAGGGGGCCACGAGGCAGGGGGCGCGCCCCTGACCCTCGTGGCCACCCCGTAAGGAGGTTGGTGCCCTTCTTTCGCCACAAGAAAGCCAATATCCGGATACAAAACGTGTTAAAATTCCAGCCCAATCGGAGTTACGGATCTCTGGGAATTTAAGAAATGGTGAAAGGCTAGAATCTGGAACGCAGAAACAGAAGGAAACACACACACGGAGAGAGAGAGAGAGAGAGAGAGAGAGAGAGATCCAATCTCGGAGGGGCTCCCAGCCCTCCGCCGCCATGGAAGCCAAGGACCAGAGGGGAAACCCTTCTCCCATCTAGGGGGAAGGTCAAGGAAGAAGAATAAGAAGAAGAAGGGGGGGCTCTCTCCCCCTCTCTCCCGGTGGCGCCGGAACACCACCGGGGCCATCATCATGTGACGGCGATCTACACCAACACCTCTGTCATATTCACCAACATCTTCATCACCTTCCCCCATCTATCTACAGCGGTCCACTCTCCCGCAACCCGTTGTAACCTCTACTTGAACATGGTGCTTTATGCTTCATATTATTATCCAATGATGTGTTGCCATCCTATGATGTCTGAGTAGATTTTCGTTGTCCTATCGGTAATTGGTGAATTGCTATGATTGGTTTAATTTGCTTGTGGTTATGTTGCTGTCCTTTGGTGCCCATCATATGAGCGCGCGCGTGGATCACACCATAGGGTTAGTTGTATGTTGATAGGACTATGTATTGGAGGGCAAGAGTGACAAAAGCTTCAACCTAGCATAGAAATTGATGCATACGAGATTGAAGGGGGACCAATATATCTTAATGCTATGGTTGGGTTTTACCTTAAGGAACATTAGTAGTTGCGGATGCTTGCTAATAGTTCCAATCATAAGTGCATAGAATTCCAAGTCAGGGATGACATGCTAGCAGTGGCCTCTCCCACATAAAACTTGCTATCGGTCTAGTAAAGTAGTCAATTGCTTAGGGACAATTTCGCAACTCCTACCACCACTTTTCCACACTCACTATACTAAATTTATTGTGTCTTTGTCTAAACAGCCTCTACTTTTTATTTACGTGCTCTTTATTATCTTGCAAATTTATCCAACAACACCTACAAAGTACTTCTAGTTTCATACTTGTTCTAGGTAAGGCGAACGTCAAGCGTGCGTAGAGTTGTATCGGTGGTCGATAAAACTTGAGGGAATATTTGTTCTACCTTTAGCTCCTCGTTGGGTTCGACACTCTTACTTATCGAAAAAGGCTACAATTGATCCCCTATAATTGTGGGTTATCAAGACCTTTTTCTGGCGCCGTTGCCGGGGAGTTATAGCATGGGGTGAATATTCTCGTGTGTGCTTGTTTGCTTTATCACTAAGTAGTTTTTATTTTGTGCTCTTGTTTTCTACCTTTAGTTATGGGTAGGAAATGCAAAATACCAAAAAAAATTAGTGGTACCTACTGAACCAATGGTTGAAGAACCACTCAAAATCTATCACACTACTGAAGCTTTTTACTTGGATCATCTTCGATCCCTATGTGCTCGGGCTGAAACCCCAACTAGCTTAGTTGAGGGAAAATCTTTAGATGAGCATGCTTGTTATGTGCGACACCGCATATCTGAAAAGGGAAACTTTTACTGGATCAAATTCATCTTTTGCAATGCTATGCTTGGAATTTATGTGAAATATGTGATATTACTTGTTGTTCTAAAAACCCTAAGAAACACCTTCCCTACCAATGTGAGTTTAGTGATAATGGAATCGTATCTTCGTATGCTAAGGGTGTTTATAATTACTATGATGTTCAACGAATTGAAGAATTTGTTGCTTTTAAGGGTGCTTATGAAATTGCTTCTTTGATTAAAACGTATGATGCCACTATTTACAAATCTGAAAATTTTGCCATACTTAAATATTGCTATGATAATTATGCTTCTAATACTTATATTAAACTATATATTGAGGACTCCTCCGCTATCCAAGAAGAGACTAATGTTTTGCAGGAGTCTATGGAAGAAGAAATTAATGACATTGTGAGCTCATTGGATGAAAAAGATGAGGAGGAGAGCAAAGAACAAAAGGAGGAAGAGCAGACTGGTCACCCGTTCCCACCATCTAATGAGAGTAACTCTTTATCCCATACATTGTTTAATTTCCCTTCGAATTTACCGAAGGATGAATGCTATGTTGATTGTTATGATCCCGTTGATTCTTTTGAAATATCCCTTTTTGATGATGCTTGCTATGTTTGTGGCCAAGATGCCAATATGAATTATGCTTATGGAGATGAACTTGCTATAGTTCCTTATGTTAAACATGAAATTGTTTCTATTGCACCCACGCATGATAGTCCTATTATCTTTTTGAATTCTCCCGACTACACTATATCGGAGAAGTTTGCCCTTATTAAGGATTATATTGATGGGTTGCGTTTTACTACTACACATGATGATTTGATAGATATAATATGCATCTGCTTTCTGCTCCTACTTGCAATTATTATGAGAGAGGAACTATATCTCCACCTCTCTATGTTTCCCACACGATAAAATTGCAAGAAACTGCTTATGCTATGTATTGGCCTTTACTTTGTGTGCATGAATTGTTCTTTTATGACATGACGATGCATTGGGAGAGAGTTAGACTTCGTCATTACATGATATATGTTACTTTGTGCTCACTACTAAATTACAAATCACTGTTAATTAAAATTGGCTTCGATATACCTTGGGATCCGGGTGGATCCATTACTTGAGCACTATATGCCCAGCTTAATGGCTTTAAAGAAAGCGTTGCGAGGGAGATAACCCGGAAGTTTTAGAGAGTCATTTATTTCTGTTGCGTGCTTTTATAAAGTACAAATCCATTGTATCATAAAAATAACGTGCCAAGATTTGCCTTTAGGATGTTTACATTGCTTGTTGGTTTGTGCGGCGCAAAACGGAAACTTTGGCTGTAGTGCGCGATTTTTCATTTTTTACTGGAACGTCAAACGGTTCTGAAACTTTTTGCACTGTCTTTCTATACAAATTGTTTATTTTTCCTAATTTTTTTTCAGAATTTTTGGAGTACCAGAAGTAGGGTGAATGTTCAGATTACTACAGACTATCCTGTTTAAGACAGATTCTGTTTTTGATGCATTGTTTGCTTGTTTTGATGAAACTATCGATTTCTATCAGTGGATTAAGCCATGGAAAAGTTATATTACAGTAGCTACAATGCAAAAACAAAATATGAATTGGTTTTCAACAGTACTTAGAGTAGTGATTTGCTTTATTATACTAACGGATCTTACCGAACTTTCTGTTGAGTTTTGTGTGGATGAAGTGATCAAAGATCGAGGAGGTCTCGATATGAGGAGAAGGAGGAGAGGCAAGAACTCAAGCTTGGGTATTCCCAAGGAAACCCAAGTAAATATTCAAGGAGACTCAAGCTTCTAAGCTTGGGGATGCCCCGGAAGGCATCCCATCTTTCTTCAACAAGTATTGGTATGTTTTCGGTTTCGTTTCATTCATGTGATATGTGCAAATCTTGGAGCGTCTTTTGCATTTAGTTTTCACTTTTCTTCAATGCACCATGCTGGTATGAGATAGTCCATGGTTGATTTATAGAATGCTCATTGCACTTCACTTATATCTTTTGAGCATGGCTTTATAGAATGCTTCATGTGCTTCACTTATATCATTTGAAGTATGGATTGCCAGTTTCTCTTCGCGTAGAAAACCACCATTTGTAGAATGCTCTTTTGCTTCACTTATATTTGTTAGAGCATGGGAATATATTTTGTAGAAACAATTAAGCTCTCTTGCTTCACTTATATCTATTTAGAGAGTTGACAGGAATTGGTCATTCACATGGTTAGTCATAAATCCTACATAAAACTTGTAGATCACTAAATATGATATGTTTGATTCCTTGCAATAGTTTTGCGATATAAAGATGGTGATATTAGAGTCATGCTAGTGGGTAGTTGTGGATTGTAGAAATACTTGGGTTGAAGTTTGTGATTCCCGTAGCATGCACGTATGGTGAACCGTTATGTAACGAAGTTGGAGCATGAGTTATTTATTGATTGTCTTCGTTATGAGTGGCGGTCCGGGACGAGCGATGGTCTTTTCCTACCAATATATCCCCCTAGGAGCATGCGCGTAGTACTTTGTTTCAATGACTAATAGATTTTTGCAATAAGTATGTGAGTTCTTTATGACTAATGTTGAGTCCATGGATTATACGCACTCTCACCCTTCCATCATTGCTAGCCTCTTCGGTACTGTGCATTGCCCTTTCTCACCTCAAGAGTTGGTGCAAACTTCGCCGGTGCATCCAAACCCCGTGATACGATATGCTCTATCACACATAAGCCTCCTTATATCTTCCTCAAAATAGCCACCATACCTACCTATCATGGCATTTCCATAGCCATTCCGAGATATATTGCCATGCAACTTCCATCATGTTCATATACATGACTTGAGCATTCATTGTCATATTGCTTTGCATGATCGTAAGATAGCTAGCATGGTGTTTTCATGGCTTGTTCGTTTTTTGATGTCATTGCTAGGCTAGATCATTGCACATCCCGGTACACCGCCGGAGGCATTCATATAGAGTCATACTTTGTTCTAGACATCGAGTTGTAATATTGAGTTGTAAGTAAATAAAAGTGTGATGATCATAATTATTAGAGCATTGCCCCCGTGAGGAAAGGATGATGGAGACTATGATTCCCCCACAAGTCGGGATGAGACTCCGGAATTAAAAAAGAGAGGACAAAGAAGCCCAAATAAAAAAAGATGCCAAAGAAGCCCACCAAAAAAAACAAAAAAACAAAACAAAACAAAAAAAGAGAGAAGGGCCAATGTTACTATCCTTTTACCACACTTGTGATTCAGAGTAGCACCATGTTCTTCATATAGAGAGTCTCTTGAGTTATCACTTTCATACACTAGTGGGAATTTTCATTATAGAACTTGGCTTGTATATTCCAACGATGGGCTTCCTCAAATGGCCTAGGTCTTCATGAGCAAGCAAGTTGGATGCACACCCACTTAGTTTTAGTTTGAGGTTTCATACACTTATAGCCCTAGTGCATCCGTTGCATGGCAATCCCTACTCCTCACATTGACATCAATTTATGGGCATCTCCATAGCCCGTTGATTAGCCGCGTCGATGTGAGACTTTCTCCTTTTTGACTGCTCCACACAACCTCCACCATCATATTCTATTCCACCTATAGTGCTATGTCCATGGCTCACGCTCATGTATTGCGTGAAAGTTGAAAAGGTTTGAGAACGTCAAAAGTACGAAACAATTGCTTGTCTTGTCATCGGGGTTGTGCATGATTTGAATATTTTGTGTGATGAAGATGGAGCATAGCCAGACTATATGATTTTGTAGGGATAACTTTATTTGGCCATGTTATTTTGAAAAGACATGATTGCTTTATTAGTATGTTTGAAGTATTATTGTCTTAATGTCAAATGATAGACTATTGCTTTGAATCACTCGTGTCTTAATATTCATGCCATGATTAGATTACATGATCAAGATTATGCTAGGTAGCATTCCACATCAAAAATTATCCTTTTTATCATTTACCTACTCGAGGACGAGCAGGAATTAAGCTTGGGGATGCTGATACGTCTCCGTCGTATCTATAATTTTTGATTGTTCCATGCCAATATTATACAACTTTCATATACTTTTGGAAACTTTTTATACTATTTTTGTGACTAACATATTGATCCAGTGCCCAGTGCCAGTTCCTGTTTGTTGCATGTTTTTTGTTTCGCAGAAAATCCATATCGGACGGAGTCCAAACAGGATAAAAACTTATGGAGATTTTTTGGGAATATATGTGATTTTTTGGAACAAGAATCAACGCGAGACGATGCCCGAGGGGGCCACGAGGCAGGGGGCGCACCCCTGACCCTCGTGGCCACCCTGTAAGGCGTTTGGAGCCCTTCTTTCGCCGCAAGAAAGACAATATCCGGATACAAATTGTGCTAAAATTTCAGCCCAATCGGAGTTATGGATCTCCGGGAATTTAAGAAACGGTGAAAGGCCAGAATCTGGAACGCAGAAACAGAAGGAAATAGAGAGAGAGATCCCATCTCGGAGGGGCTCCCGCCCCTCCGCCACCATGGAAGCCAAGGACCAGAGGGGAAACCCTTCTCCCATCTAGGGGGAAGGTCAAGGAAGAAGAAGAAGAAGAAGGGGGGCTCTCTCCCCCTCTCTCCCGGTGGTGCCGGGACGCCGCCGGGGCCATCATCGTGTGACGGCGACCTACACCAACACCTCCGTTATGTTCACCAACATCTTCATCACCTTCCCCCATCTATCTACAGCGGTCCACTCTCCCGCAACCCGCTGTAACCTCTACTTGAACATGGTGCTTTATGCTTCATATTATTATCCAATGATGTGTTGCCATCCTATGATGTCTGAGTAGATTTTCGTTGTCCTATCGGTAATTGGTGAATTGCTATGATTGGTTTAATTCTCCTGTGGTTATGTTGCTGTCCTTTGGTGCCCATCATATGAGCGCGCGCGTGGATCACACCATAGGGTTAGTTGTATGTTGATAGGACTATGTATTGGAGGGCAAGAGTGACAGAAGCTTCAACCTAGCATAGAAATTGATGCATACAGGATTGAAGGGGGACCAATATATCTTAATGCTATGGTTGGGTTTTACCTTAATGAACATTAGTAGTTGCGGATGCTTGCTAATAGTTCCAATCATAAGTGCATAGAATTCCGAGTCAGGGATGACATGCTAGCAGTGGCCTCTCCCACATAAAACTTGCTATCGGTCTAGTGAAGTAGTCAATTGTAGGGACAATTTGGCAACTCCTACCACCACTTTTCCACACTCGCTATACTAACTTTATTGTGTCTTTATCTAAACAGCCCCTACTTTTTATTTACATGCTCTTTATTATCTTGCAAATCTATCCAACAACACCTACAAAGTACTTCTAGTTTCATACTTGTTCTAGGTAAAGCGAACGTCAAGCGTGCATAGAGTTGTATCGGTGGTCGATAAAACTTGAGGGAATATTTGTTCTACCTTTAGCTCCTCATTGGGTTCGACACTCTTACTTATTGAAAGAGGCTACAATTAATCCCCTATACTTGTGGGTTATCAGAACCTTAGATTGGTACTTGTTGTCGGAGTAAATGGCCACGGGTAGCCTAACCGACTGCCCCTGGTTCTTCTGAAAAAATTATCAGGCCTTCGGGCCTCCAAGCACTCCAAGCATTGGGCCGCCTTCCCTGGCCGGCTATCTCTGAAGCCGACTCCCGGAAGGCGACCCAGCCTCAGCAACCCCTCCCCAGGACGACTATAGGGTGGCCGACTCCAAGAAGCCGGCCAAGAAGAGCGCCGACTCCAAGGAGCCGGCCGAGACCACAACCTCCAAAGCTACTCCCACATAACGGTGACAAGACGGGGTGTGGCCACAGTGCAGCCCACTACCCCCGAAGCCCGAGGCGGGCATGGCTACAGGAGGCCATACGGGACGGCCGTCTCCCGTGCGGCTCGGCACTGTAGCCATGCTAGCCTCAACGTCATCCACGACAGACTCCCGTACGGCCCACAGGCGGCGGGCCCCTTCAGCCAGAGAGAGGCGTGAAGGCGGCCCGGCCTTTCCCAGTCGGCCAAGGGCGTAGCCGGCCCCCAGAAGCCGGCTACTCCCTTCCTCGAAGCAGGAGCCCCATTAAGGAGACAAGACGAGGTAAGGCTACAGTGAGAGCCCCCGAGGCGGCCCACTGTAGCCACGCTTACCTCGACAAAGCCCTCGTCATCAGAGGCGAGGCTACAGTAAGCAGCCGCCGACAAGACCCTAGGCGGTGGGGCCGGCCTGTCGACCAAGAAGCCGGCAGCCGGCGGGACCCACCAGCCGGCGGGACCCAACAGCCGGCGGAGAAGCCGGCGAGCGTAGACACTGACGGCTGGGACCAGAGCCCAGCCGGATTACCATTGTACCCCCGGGGGTAGGCCTATATAAACCCCCCGGAGCACCCATGCAAAGGGTTGGCTTCTAAGCATAGCACACACACACACCATAGATAGAGAGAAGCAAGAGCTAGCCTTGTTCTTCTTCTCCCTTGATCCCAACAGCTCTAGGAGCGATTGTAGCTACCCATTCTCGATCTAGTGATCATGCGGAGACCCCGCAGAGCAGGACTAGGGGTGTTATCTCCTCGGAGAGCCCCGAACCTGGGTAAGATCCGCCGGCGTGCATGTCTTCGCCTCATCCCGTTTCCAGGCACCGGCGACGTCTTATTGGCTCCCACAATGATAAGCCATCCCTTGGCATATGTCGCACCAACCACCCGACATTTGGCGCCCACCGTGGGGCCAGGTGCACCGTCGTCCGGAGACCTGTTCTGGACGGGAACCCTCTTCCTCCCCCGCGAGCGCAGCCAGCCTGCTGCGCCCGATGGCGTTTGCCTCGACGCGCTGCAAGGCGTCGACGACGCCTGCGCAGCGAGCTGCCTCGCCGATCTGCTCGGCGAGACTCGCATCTCCGACGAGCCTGCGTCCGACGCAGGCACCGACTACCCCGAGAACCGCCTCGTCAGCCTCCTCGACCAGCTTCACGTCTCCAGCGAGCCTGCTGCAGACATGGAGTCGGTCGGCTCCACCGACCCGATGCTCATCGACTCCGACACAGCATCGCTTGACGCCTACCCCTCCGACGTGGTGGTCTTCGACGACCCCCTCCCTCGAGCTGACAGCGGCAGCAGCGCTGTCACCGAAGTGCTGGTCATCAGCCACGTCGCCAACTCGGGCGAGAACGCCCACGACGCCCTGCAAGCGGCAATGCACGACCTCTCCGTCCCCATCCCGGCCGACGCCGACGCCGAGACCCTGGAGGCACGCCGCCTTGCCCTCATCGCGGAGGGCCAGAAGATAGCCTCCATGAGACGCCTCACCGAGGCCCACCAGCGCGAAGTCGACCGCGCCGCCTTCGGCACGCCGCCGCCTAGCGGCCCGAGCCGAGCCGGCTTCGTCCAGAAGCGCGGCGCGGCCGTCGCCAGCATGCTGGGCGCAGATCGCCCCGTCTACGCCACCCCGCTCGAGAATCTGCGAGCCGCTCAGGCGGCCGCAGAAGAGCTCAATGGGCTGGGAGCCGATGAGCTCCCCTACATGACGAGACGGATCCAGCAGCTGCTCGACGCGGCTGCAGAACGGCACGAAGCCGGCGCCCGTGCTGATAGTCATCCCCCGCGCCGGGAGCACGCCGCGACGTCCCGCTCGCCGACTGCGAGCGGCGCGCGCCAGAAGAAAGACAAGGAGCCGGCTGCCAGCCGCAGCCGGACTCGCATTACCATCGAGCGCGACGCGGAAGGCCGCCCTCGAGCGGTTGAACACCAAGGAAATCTGCCTCCTCCCCCGCCTCGAAGAGAAAGACGCCTCACTCCGCCGCCTATCACACACCCGACTCTTGGCGACCGACTCGGCCGCCGAGAAGGAGTCGGCGAGAACGACGCCCGCCACAGGATCGACCGCCTTGCTCGATCCTTGGCGTTAGAAGAAGAAGACGATGTCGGCCCGCCATGCTTTGGCCCCCGCATCCGCGACGAGCCCTTCCCCAAAGGGTTCTCGCTCCCCAGAGACACGCCCAAGTACAACGGCTCGGTGAAGCCGGAAGATTGGCTCATCGACTACTCCACGGCCGTCAGCATAGCCAACGGCAATCGGCGCGTCGCCGTGAAGTACGTCCCCCTCATGCTGCAAGGCACTGCGCGCACATGGCTCAACAGCCTCAAGCCCTACAGCATCAACAGTTGGCTGGACTTCACCGAAGTCTTCGTCCGCAACTTCACCAGCACCTACAAGCGGCCTCCCAAGCCTCGCCAGCTCTCCCTCTGCGTCCAAGGGCCCAACGAGTCGACCCGCGACTACCTCACGCGATGGGCCGAGCTCCGCAACTCCTGCGAGGGGGTGCACGAGGTCCAGGCCATCGAGTACTTCACCGCCGGGTGCCGAGAGGGCACCCTCCTCAAGCACCGACTCCTCTGCGACGAGCCGGCTACCCTCGACGAGTTACTGATCATCGCGGACAAGTACGCCACGGCCGACTCCTCAATGAAGACCGAGCTGCGAGTAGACGCCTCTGGGAAGGTGATTGCTCCGGCTCCCAAGACGCCGGCTGGCGACCCTAATCGGCGCCCCTACCAGAACGACCACAAGCGCAAGGCCCCCATGCCGACTTCCTCCAGTCGGCAGGTGGCCACAGTTGAAGACGAGCAGCCCGAAGAACGGCCCGCTCCCAAGAAGAAGGGTGGAAGGCCGGCTTGGCAGCCGTCTTTCTCCTACGAACAAGCTCTCGACGCCCCCTGCAAGTTCCACAGCGGCGCGAAGCCGTCCAACCACACAACCCGGAAATGCCACTGGCTCACCCGCATCACCAAGGGCGAGGGAATGCTGCCGCCTCCGCCTCCCGGCCCGCCGCCTCCAGCCCCCAGCAGCCGGCGGCTCGGCCGGCAGTCGGCGCCATCCAAGACGAATTCCCCGAAGAGCACGCCGCCTACGTCGTCTTCACTAGTCAAGCCGACGACAAGCGCAGCCGACGCCGACAGCACCAAGAAGTGAATGCAGTCGCCACCAGCGCCCCCGAGTTCATGCACTGGTCAGAAAAGCCAATCAGCTGGAGCCAGGCCGACCACCCAGAGGTGATGCCTTCGCCTGGCTCCTATGCAATGGTCTTGGACGTCACCCTCGCGACGGAGAGGCGAGCTGCCAGATTTTCCCGCGTCCTGATAGACGGCGGAAGCAGTATCAACATACTGTACCGCGATACCATGGAGAAGCTGAACATCAAAGCGAAGCAGCTCATGCCGAGCCGCACCGTCTTCCATGGTATCGTCCCCGGCCTGTCTTGCTCCCCAATCGGCAAGATCAAAATGGATGTTCTCTTCGGAGACAAAGATCATTTCCGCCGAGAAGCAATATGGTTCGAGGTAGTGGATTTGGAGAGCCCCTATCATGCACTGCTTGGCCGACCTGCTCTGGCCAAGTTCATGGCTGTGCCCCACTACGCCTACCTGAAGATGAAGATGCCGAGCTCGAAGGGGATCATCACGGTAGCCGGCGACTACAAGAAGTCCATCGAGTGCGCCATGGCCAGTAGCCGGCTGGCCGAGTCCCTCGTGGTGGCAGAAGAGAAGAAGATGTTGGAACGGGTTGTGGCCATGGCCGGCAAGCAGCCGGCCTTGTCCCCCAACCCCAAGGATTGTGATGCGCAGGGCTCCTTCCAGCCTGCCAAAGAGACGAAGAAGATACCTCTGGACCCGGAGAACCCGGAGAGGTTCGCTGTCATTGGGGCGAACTTGGACAGTAAATAGGAAGGCGAGCTCGTCGACTTCCTCCGTGAGAATCGAGACATCTTTGCATGGTCCCCAAAGGACATGCCGGGTGTCCCGAAGGATTTCGCCGAGCACAAATTACATGTCCGAGCTGATGCGAAGCCGGTCAAGCAGCCCCTCCGCCGACTGTCAGAAGAGAAGCGAAGAATTGTGGGAGAAGAGATAGCCCGGCTCCTTGCCGCCGGCTTTATCATGGAAGTGTTCTTTCCAGAGTGGCTTGCCAACCCAGTTCTGGTTCTGAAGAAGAATAACAAGTGGCGTATGTGTATAGACTACACCAGTCTGAACAAGGCCTGCCCAAAGGATCCGTTTGCTCTGCCACGGATTGACCAAGTGATAGACTCCACAGCCGGATGCGAGCTGTTAAGTTTTTTGGATGCGTACTCAGGGTACCATCAGATCAAGTTGGACCCAGCTGACCGCCTGAAGACTGCCTTCATCACACCCTTTGGAGCTTTCTGCTACCTGACTATGACATTCGGCTTGAGAAATGCCGGTGCCACTTTTCAGCGTTGCATGCAGAAATGTCTCTTGAAACAACTCGGCAGAAATGCCCACGTCTACGTAGACGACATTGTGGTGAAGACAGAGAAGCGCGGTACCTTGCTGGAAGACCTGAAAGAAACATTCGCCAACTTGCGCCGATTCCAGATCAAGCTCAACCCCGAGAAGTGCGTGTTCGGAGTGCCAGCCGGCCAGCTGCTAGGCTTCCTGGTCTCCGAACGCGGCATTGAGTGCAACCCCGTCAAGATCAAGGCCATCGAGAGGATGGAGATTCCCACCAAGCTGCGAGATGTGCAGAAGTTCACTGGCTGCTTAGCCTCCCTGAATCGTTTTATCAGCCGACTAGGAGAAAAGGCTCTCCCCTTGTACCGACTCATGAAGAAGTCCACTCACTTCGAGTGGAATGATCAAGCCGACCAAGCCTTCCATGAGTTGAAGAAAATGCTGACCACTCCGCCTGTCCTGGCTGCGCCGACTGAGAAGGAGCCCATGCTCCTCTACATCGCCGCGACTAGCCGAGTCGTCAGCACTGTTGTTGTGGTCCAGCGCCCGGAGGAAGGCCGAGCCCAGCTAGTCCAGAGGCCGGTGTACTATCTCAGCGAAGTGCTGTCCAGCTCAAAGCAAAACTACCCGCACTACCAGAAGATGTGCTATGGGGTGTACTTCGCTGCCAAGAAACTGAAGCCCTACTTCCAAGAGCACCCCATCACGGTCGTGTGCACTGCCCCGCTTGCCGAGATCATAGGCAGCCGGGATGCATCCGGCCGGGTGGCCAAATGGGCCATTGCATTGGCGCCCTACACGATCTTCTATCAACCCCGCACCGCCATCAAGTCGCAAGCATTGGCCGACTTCCTCGTCGACTGGGCCGAGACCCAGTACCTACCGCCGGCTCCCGACTCTACCCATTGGCGGATGCACTTTGACGGGTCCAAGATGCGCACCGGCTTGGGAGCCGGCATCGTCCTCACCTCTCCCAAAGGCGACAAGCTCAAGTACACGCTGCAGATCCACTTCGCCGCCTCCAACAACGTGGCCGAGTACGAGGCGCTCGTACACGGGCTCCGGCTAGCCAAAGAGCTTGGCATACGCCGGATCCTGTGCTACGGCGACTCAGACTTGGTGGTCCAGCAATCGTCTGGCGACTGGGACGCCAAGGACGCGAACATGGCGAGCTATCGATTCCTCGTCCAGCAGATCAGCGGATACTTCGAAGGGTGCGAGTTCCTTCACGTGCCAAGGGCCGACAACGACCAAGCAGATGCCCTAGCACGGATCGGCTCCACCCGACAGGCCATACCAACTGGCGTCTCCCTCCAGCGCCTCCTCAAGCCGTCCATCAAGCCGTCTCCAGAGTCGGATTCCATTTTCGTACCACCTGCGCCAGATATAGCCGGATCCGACTGGAGAAACCCCGCAGGCGGCACGGGGACTTCAGAACCCGGCCCGGGGACTGCAGCAGTCGGCCCGGGGACTGCAACAACACAAGAAGCAGTGGCCGACTCACCCAACCCACCCACCCGAGTCATGGTGGCTACATTAACAGAAGAAGAAGTCACAGCTCCCTCATGGGCCCAGCCCATCCTCAAGTTCCTAGTCAACAGAGAGCTGCCGGCTGATGAGATCTCAGCCAGACTAGTGCAACGACGAGCCGCAGCATATACAATAATCAACAGAGAGCTTGTGAAGCGCAGCATCACTGGAGTCTTCCAGCGTTGCGTCGAGCCAGAAAAAGGAGTGGCAATCCTCAAGGACATCCACCAAGGCGAATGCGGCCACCACGCAGCCTCAAGATCCCTTGTGGCCAAGGCTTTCCGCCATGGTTTCTTCTGGCCGACTGCCTTGGAGGATGCTAAAGAAATAGTCAAGAGCTGCAAAGGATGCCAAGTTTTTAGTTCCAAGCAACATCTGCCGGCTTCTGCACTCAAGACCATTCCCCTCACCTGGCCTTTTGCCGTCTGGGGACTGGACATGGTGGGCCCCTTCAAGACAGCCCGCGGCGGCCTGACACATCTACTTGTTGTTGTGGACAAGTTCACAAAGTGGATTGAAGCAAAGCCAATCAAGAAGCTCAATGGGCCGACTGCCGTAACATTCATCACCGACATCACTACTCGGTACGGCGTGCCGCACAGCATCATCACCGACAACGGCACGAACTTCGCCAAAGGAGCACTGGCACGTTTCTGCGCGACGCAGGGCATCCGACTGGACTTAGCGTCCGTTGCCCACCCGCAGTCAAACGGCCAGGTCGAGCGAGCAAATGGACTCATCCTCTCCGGCATCAAGCCCCGACTGGTTGTACCACTGGAGCGATCGGCCGGCTGCTGGCTCGAAGAGCTGCCGGCTGTCCTCTGGAGTCTGCGCACTACACCCAACAAGTCAACCGGCTTCACTCCGTTTTTCCTCGTGTACGGTGCCGAGGCTGTCATCCCAACAGACATCGAGTTCGACTCGCCTCGGATCACCATGTACACGGAGGAGGAGGCCAAAGAAGCAAGAGAAGACGGCGTGGACCTACTGGAAGAAGGCCGGCTGTTAGCACTCAGCCGGTCCGCCATCTACCAGCAAGGGCTGCGCCGCTACTACAACCGCAAGGTCAAGCCAAGATCCTTCCAAGAGTGCGACCTTGTGCTCCGGCTGATCCAGCGAACAGCCGGCCAGCACAAGCTCTCGGCCCCTTGGGAAGGCCCCTTCGTCGTCAACAAGGCACTCGGCAATGACTCCTACTACTTGATCGATGCGCAAAAACCAAGAGCACGCAAGAGAGACGACTCCGGCAAGGAGTCGGAGCGACCATGGAACGCAAACCTCCTGAGACGATTTTACAGTTGAAAGCAGTATGTATCATGCTCCCCTTTTGTATTAAGTACAAACCAACAGGCCCCCCGAACAGTACTCGGGGACTGCCTTTGTTTATCTATGAATGACAAGTGTCATATCCATGAATGTATTATTAAATTTGATTTCTTGTCCGGCACCGGGTTCGACCAGTCAGCCCGGGGACTGGCTGCCTTGAGCTATATTGAAAGTTTTCCCTAAAGTCAGAAAAGTAGTGCGCCGGCTCCCGAGTCCTCTCTTGTTGAAAGTCGCAGCTCAAAGAACTGACTGTCCGACTAACAAGAGGCAAGACAGAAAGGATGCCCACACGAAAAATGGCTAAGGAACAACGAACCTATATAGCAAAGAGACGGCCTCCAAACACGCCTGCCGGCTGCCAGAACAGCCGGTTGCCCGGCTTCCTAAAAACTTAGCTTTAGTCCAGCAGAGCTAGAGTACTTCCCCCCCAATCGGCCAGGCACTCCTCCGGCTACAGATTGCAGAGCAACTGTTTTACTGGGGAGGCGGCAACCAAGGGAGGGCGGCAAAGGAAAAAGCAGAAGGACAAAAAGCAAAAGTACAAGGAAAGGCCAAATGCATGCATAAGTTATATATACATAAAGCCCCCAACAGGCTGGCAACAGATATAAGTTCGAATACACCCAGTGGGTGGAATTGTGCAGACTTAACCAAACATTGTTCCTAAAGTAACTAGACAGGGAAACAAAAGACGGCAGACTAAGGCACGCTGCGGAGGCCGAGCTGGTCGGTGAAGGCGGCCTCGCCGGCTGAAGGAGTGGCCGACTAGCGGGTCCCGGCTTGACCACCACCAGCGGCAAGAGATGCACTCGCACGCGACGTAGTGCTGGAGGTGCGGTCAGGCTGAGGCTGGCCGGCTGCTCCACCAGCCGGCTCGGCGTCTTCACCCTCCTCCTCCTCTTCTTCACCCTCGTCGCTGGAGTCGATTTCCTCCGCCGAGTCTTCGCCATACTCCGGGTTCAAACCGAACCACTCCTCCGGCTGGGCGACACCATTGTCGTCCACCTCGGGGGCGAAGACGCTGGTGTCGGTGTAGTCGGCGATCGCCGAAGCCCGCCGGATGATGGCCGGCCGTGCCGGCTCCAGCTCTGTGTCAGCTTGCTGCCGCCAGGTAGCCAGCTGGTCCAGGCTCAGGCCGGGATACCAGGCCTTGACGAATTCCAAGCCTCGAAGCGGCCGACTGCCACCTCCAGCCAGTCGGCGGTCCGACTGGGGGTGCGAGGGACCACTTGGCCGGGCCAGAGGGCGGCCAAGACCTGCGCCCCGGCATGCTGAAGCCGGTGGAGCAGCCGGTGAGCCGGCTGGATGCGAGCCTGGATCGCCAGGAGCTGTTCCTCCAGCGAGCGGCCGGCGGTTGGCGAGATCTCAAAGCCAGCCTGCCTTCGCGCTTGGCGACGGGCCTCGATGGTCTGGTTGGCGGCAGTAGAATAGCCAGGGAAATACTCTGCGCAAGAAAGAAGAAGAAAGGAATAAAAGAACACCAAAATCAGAAAACAAGCCAAAGTGGCAGATGGCAAGAAAGGACGAAGAGGTAGGCGGCTTACCATCAACCAGATCTTCGATCTGGCCGTAGCCAGAGATCAGAGTCTGCCTAGCCTCAGCCCAGCCAGCCGCCTCCGTCTCGACCTCGGCCTGGAGAGTGGCTTCGCGATCCTGCGCTGCCTTCAGTGCCGCCTTGTGGCTTTCCTCCTGGTCGGCCAACTTCTTGGCCAAGCGGTCGCGTTCCTGCACCAAGGCGGCGAGCTCGGCATCCTTGGCGCGAAGGGCAGTCTGAGATTCTCCCAGTTGTGCCCTCAGACTGGCGTTGGCCGCTGCAGAGACGGCAGGAAAAGAAGAACAGTAAGAAGTCGTCAAGGAAGATCCGACCCGACTGCTCAGCAGTCGGCCCGAATCTCGGGGACTACACCCAGTGGGTGCGCTGACGCGCCCCCACATGAGATAAAGAGCAAACCACGTACCTCGGCTCTCAGTAAGGTCGGCGGTCTTCTGAGTCAGCTCCCGAGCCTGGGAGTTGAAGGCGGCCGCTCGAAGGTTGTGGTAGTCCTGCGAGATGGACAGAAGATCGAAATAAGAGCAAAAATAGCAAAGGCAAATCCACCAAGAAGTTCCAAGCCGCCTGCTCAGCAGCAGACACGGAACTCGGGGACTACACCCAGTGGGTGCGCTGACGCGCCCCCACGGAAGAAATCAAGATCAAGAAGAAATCAAGATCAAGAAGAAATCAAGATCAAGAAGAAATCAAGGTCAAGAAGAAGCAAGATGGGAATACTAACCCGGATGGCCGCCCGCGTCGCGAGGAACTCGTCGGTGAACTGCCTCAGCGCCGCGGCTTGGCTTTGGAGCCGGGTCCAGACGTCTTGTGCAGCCACGTTCACCACGGCCGTCCCTCCGCCTGGCGTCCACCCCGAGGTAGCGCTGGCCGCCTCCGCATCTCGGGCCGACGAGCTGGAGCCCACGGCCGGCTGTGGCTCCGACGCGGCCTTCTGCGGCTCCGACGCGGCCTTCCCCGCACGCCGGCTCGACGGAATCCGGACCGCCGTCTCAGCCCTCGCGGCCGGCTCGCCCTCCGCCGTCTCAGCCCTCGCGGCCGGCTCGCCCTCCGCCGACTGTGCAGGCGGCGGATCAGGCCGGCCGCCTTGGGCCGCCCCAATTGGCGGGGTCGGCTCCGGCGCCCTCTCCAAGATAATGACGTCGTCGCCGCTTCCCCCCAGCCCTGGCTGGTCGCCGCTGGCTCCCCCTGGCGAGGGCTCCATGGGCCCCGGCGGCGCAACGCGTAGAGGGGTGACCATCAAGACCTCCCCCGCTGCTTCTGCTGCTGCAGCCTCTGCTTGGGCCCTGGCTGCAGCATCGGCGAGTGCCTTCGCAGCCTCCTCCTCCCGTGCCGCCTGGGCGGCGGCCTCCTTCCACGCCTCCGCCTCCCGCACCTCTCGCTCCGCCCGCGCCTCCCGCGCGTTCCTTTCTGTCGCCTCCTGAAGGTCGGCACGAGGGTCCACGCGGCGGGTGGTGCTCCCAGAGCCTCTCGGCGACTCGACGACGGAGCCGGCAGCCGCCCGCTCAAGCGACAACGGAGCTCTGATCATTTGGAGAAAAAAGACAAGGTTTCAAGAACCACCAAGAAAGAAAAAAGAGTATACAAAAGAAAGAGAACTTACGCCGACACGGTCTACGGTTGCTTCACCGCCTTACGGAAGCGAGCCGCCTTCGCGGCCGCCTCCTCTCGCTTGGTGGCTGCCGCCCCACCTCTGGGCTTCTTCGTTCGGCTGCCGAACAGACCCTGGGCGGCGCGACGCTTTTGACCTCCGCCCCGAGCAGGCGGTGCAGCGGAGGAACCCGCGCCGCGTCCAGATGCCGGCTGGCGGCGCGGGACGACTTCGGCCTCATCGTCGTCCGGCCAGTCGTCAAAGGTGACTCCGAGCCCGGAGCCGCCTGCTTCGCCGCCGGCTTGACCACCACCTGGCTCGACGTCGTCCTCCATACCGGCCGCCGCCAGGTCGGGCTCCTCCAGATCGTGTTCGGTCCGGTCGGGGACGAACCGGCGCTCCGAGTCTGACCCGTTGGCCGGCCGAAGCAGAGGGCTCTGTCGAAAAGCAAACCGACTAAGTTAGAGTCGGCTAAGAAGAACTCGGCAACGAAGTTGAGAGAAAAAGAAGACACAGGGAGAGCATACCGTGGGCGGTGGATTGGCTCGGCTGTATGGCTCCTTGCCGAATTGCCACTCTTTGGAGAGCTTGCAATTCGCAAGGTAGTTCACCATGTAGGCGACCTCCTCGCGCGGCATCTCCTTGGTGCACATTCGGCTCGGATCGAGCTGTCCGCTCATCTGACAGATCAGATGAGGCCGGCTCTGGAGCGGAAGAACCCGACGCGTGACGAACGCGGCCAGAAGGTCAGACCCCGTCAGGCCCTCCGACTGAACCATCACCCGCAGTCGGGCGATGGCGGCGTTTCCAGCCTGCGTCAGCGTCACAGCCCGGAAGGACCACTGGGGCAGCCTGCCCACCGGTGGGCCGGCTACGTAAGCCGGCAGGTTGATGTAGTTGCCCCGTGGGGCGATGTTCCGCACGTAGAAGTACGACTTCTGCCACTTCTTCACCGATTGGATTAGCGGGATGACGGGGAAGGGGTTGTCGGCGGCCGATCTCCGCGACGCGATGAAGGCGCCAGTCTGAGCCGGCACGCCCCGCATGCGCGTGCCCAGCTTCGACTGGAAGAACTCCCCCCAGAGCTCAAGGGTGGGGAGGACGCCGAGGTAGCCCTTGCATAGGGTGACGAAGGCGGACAACAGCACCACCGCGTTGGGGGTGAGATGGTGCGGCTGGAGCTGATAGAATTCGAGCCAGGAGCGGAAGAAGGCGCTCACTGGAAGGCCGATGCCGCGCAAGAAGTGCGAGCGGAAGACCACCCGCTCGCCCTCCTGCGGCTCCGGCCTGATTTCCTTCTCCGGCGCGAGGCGGACCTCCACCTTGTCCGTGCCGGGCAGCCGCCGCGTGTTGCGGAGAAACTCGACGTGGTCGTCGTGGACGTTGGAGCCGTCCCAATCCCCGCCATGCTGCTCCGTGGCGGGAGGCATGGCGAAAACAAGCACAGCGGCGGAGGAATGCGCAGTGGAAGAGCGCGGCGGCGAGGCGCTGTCGCAAGAACGGGCGAGCGGAGAAGACGGTGGAAATAGGAGGAGCGTGCGAGGGCCTGCCGCCCTCCACCTCCCCCTACTTATAGCTTCGCGAGGCGAGGCTGAAGAGGCCGGACGTGGGGGGGAGACGTGGGATTAACTGCACCCATTCCCCCACGCCCCGCGATTATTGCGCATAAATGCGAGCCGAAACTGCCGCACGGGACGTGCGGGCGGTTTCGGGATGTAGACGATCCGCGCCTGGGTCGGGGCGCGAACGTGGCGGGCCCCCTCCCTGCGGCGACGTCCCGTCACGCGCGTGGGCTGGCAGGCTTTCCGGCCCGCGGCCCGATGCACGCACTAGCAGGCTCCCGCCCTCCGACTCCGGAAGATTTCGATTCAGGCGGCGCGCCTGACCAAGGCCGGCTCCCAGCTGCCGGCTTGCTAAGATGGGAAGCTGATCGAGCTTCTCAACCCCTACTCCACCTCGAAGCCCAATCAGCTTCGGGGACTACTGTCGGAGTAAATGGCCATGCGTAGCCTAACCGACTGCCCCTGGTTCTTCTGAAAAAATTATCAGGCCTTCGGGCCTCCAAGCACTCCAAGCATTGGGCCGCCTTCCCTGGCCGGCTGTCTCTGAAGCCGACTCCCGGAAGGCGACCCAGCCTCGGCAACCCCTCCCCAGGACGACTACGGGGTGGCCGACTCCAAGAAGCCGGCCAAGAAGAGCGCCGACTCCAAGGAGCCGGCCGAGACCGCAACCGCCAAAGCTACTCCCACATAACGGTGACAAGACGGGGTGTGGCCACAGTGCAGCCCACTACCCCCGAAGCCCGAGGCGGGCATGGCTACAGGAGGCCATACGGGACGGCCGTCTCCCGTGCGGCTCGGCACTGTAGCCATGCTAGCCTCAACGTCATCCACGACAGACTCCCGTACGGCCCACGGGCGGCGGGCCCCTTCAGCCAGAGAGAGGCGTGAAGGCGGCCCGGCCTTTCCCAGTCGGCCAAGGGCGTAGCCGGCCCCCAGAACCCGGCTACCCCCTTCCTCGAAGCAGGAGCCCCATTAAGGAGACAAGACGAGGTAAGGCTACAGTGAGAGCCCCCGAGGCGGCCCACTGTAGCCACGCTTACCTCGACGAAGCCCTCGTCATCAGAGACGAGGCTACAGTAAGCAGCCGCCGACAAGACCCTAGGCGATGGGGCCGGCCTGTCGACCAAGGAGCCGGCGGGACCCAGCAGCCGGCGGAGAAGCCGGCGAGCGTAGGCACTGACGGCTGGGACCAGAGCCCAGCCGGATTACCATTGTACCCTTGGGGGGTAGGCCTATATAAACCCCCCGGAGCACCCATGCAAAGGGTTGGCTTCTAAGCATAGCACACACACACACACACACACCATAGATAGAGAGAAGCAAGAGCTAGCCTTGTTCTTCTTCTCCCTTGATTCCAATAGCTCTAGGAGCAATTGTAGCTACCCATTCTCGATCTAGTGATCATGCGGAGACCCCGCAGAGCAGGACTAGGGGTGTTATCTCCTCGGAGAGCCCCGAACCTGGGTAAGATCCGCCGGCGAGAATGTCTTCGCCTCATCCCGTTTCCAGGCACCGGCGACGTCTTATTGGCTCCCACAATGATAAGCCATCCCTTGGCATATGTCGCACCAACCACCCGACACTTGTGGGTGACTAGTAGTGTTGATTACATCTTGTAGTTGATCACGATATGGTTTATATGATGGAAGATTATATGTTCACATCCATTATGCTATTTAACACCCCTCTGATATTGAGCATGATTATCATTTGTGAGTAGTTACTTTTGGTCTTGAGGTCACGGGAGAAGTCATGTTGCAAGTAATCATGTGAACTTGATATGTATTCGATATTTTGATGATATGTATGTTGTGATTCCCTTAATGGCGTCATGTGAACGTCGACTACATGGCACTTCACCATATTTGGGCCTAAGGGAATGCATTGTGGAGTAGTTATTAGATGATGGGTTGCTGGAGTGACAGAATCTTAAACCCTAGTTTATGCGCTACTTCATAAGGGACCAATTTGGATCCAAAAGTTTAATGCTATGGTTAGATTTTATCTTAATCCTTTTCTCGTAGTTGCGGATGCTTGCAAGGGGGTTAATCATAAGTAGGAGGTTTGTTCAAGTAAGAACACCACCTAAGCACCGGTCCACCCACATATCAAATTATCAAAGTAGCGAACACGAATCAAACCAACATGATGAAAGTGACTAGATGAAATTCCCGTGTACCCTCAAGAACACTTTTCTTATCATAAGAGACCGTTTTGGCCTGTCCTTTGCCACAAAAGGATTGGACTACCTTGCTGCACTTTATTTACAGTTTCTGTTACTTGCTCATTACAAATTATCTTGCTATCAAACTACCTATTACTGACAATTTCAGTGCTTGTAGAAAATACCTTGCTGAAAACCACTTGTCATTTCCTTCTGGTCCTCGTTGGGTTCGACACTCTTACCTATCGAAAGGACTACGATTGATCCCTTATACTTGTGGGTCATCAACACATGACGCAACTAGGGGATGGTCGTGCCAGCTGTTCCCCTCTGTTATCGCCTTGACCTAATTCCACTGCCATAAATCCCTATGAGTATCGAAACCATCCGTCGTACCTCCAGAATAATTTTATCTTCGCTGCAAGCCTCCATTCTGAAGAGATGCCATCTGGAACCCTATTCTAGATCCCTGCCAGAGGGGGAAGTCATTGCTGGAGGCCTCTTCGTCAACCTTGCTACCTCCATGGCCATGTGTGAGTAGTTCCTTCAAGACTACGGGTCCATAGTAGTAGCTACATGGTGCTCTCTCTCTCTCTCTCTTTGGATCTTCAATACCATGTTCCCCTTCTTCCTTGTTTGATTGGGATCAATTCAATGTAATTCTTTGGTGTGTTTGTTGGGCATGATGAATTGTGAGTTTATGATCATATTGTTCATTGCATTCCATTGAATCTTTTGAAGTTTCGTTGTTGATTAAATAGCTATGTATGCTTTTCGATATGTTTGTCTTCTCCTGTGAAGATTGATGAGTAGTTCTTCAGAGGGAGTGATGCCTAGTAGTTGGTTCAATCTTGCTATGCTCTAACCTAGTGACAAAAGGGGCCAAGACACGTATTATATTGTTTCCACTAAGGATAAAATGACGGGGTTTGATCTTATTGCTAGATTTCTTTCTGTCTACATTATGTCATCTTGCTTATTGCATTACTCCTTTTCTATTAAACTTAATACTTTGAGATGCATGTTGGATAGACGTCTTGGGGTGGAGTAATAGTAGTAGATGCAGTTGGATTAACGGTCTGCTTATCACGAACGTAATGCTTATATGATATTATGCCATGAATGATCATAGTCATAAAGATTGTTTTTCTTGTCAATTGCCCAACTACAATTTGTTACCATGCCAGTTGCCTGCCTTCGAGAGAGTTACTGACACGTATCTATAATTTTTCCATGCTGTTATATTATCATTCTTGCATGTTTTACAATCATTTTATAGCAACTTTATATCATTTTTTGGGACTAACCTATTGACATAGTGCCCATGCCAGTTGCTGTTTTTTGCTTGTTTTTTACTTCGCGGAAAATCAATACAAAACGGAGTCCAAACGCAGCGAAATTTTTTGAAGAATTTTTCTGGACCAGAAGACACAAGATGCGCCAAAGAAGTACTAGAGGGGTGCCCCGAGGGGGGCACAACCCCATGCGCGCCCTGGTGGGTTGTGCCCACCTCGGTGGCCTCCCGCACCGCCTCTTCGCCCTATAAATACCCCAATATTCCAAAAACCCTATGGAAGACGAAACACAATTCCAGCCGCCGCAAGTTCCAGAACCACGAGATCCAATCTAGGCACCATCACGGAGGGGTTCATCATCCTCATTGGTGCCTCTCCGATGATGCGTGAGTAGTTCATTATAGACCTACGGGTCCGTAGGCAGTAGCTATTGGGGAACGTAGTAATTCAAAAAAATTCCTACGATCACGCAAGATCTATCTAGGAGAAGCATAGCAACGAGCGGGGAGAGTGTGTCCATGTACTCTCATAGACCGAAAGCGGAAGCATTTAGTAATGTGGTTGATGTAGTCGAACGTCTTCATGATCCAACCGATCCAAGTGCCGAACGTACGGCACCTCTGTGTTCAGCACACGTTCATCACGATGACGTCCCTCGAGCTCTTGATCCAGTAGAGGGTCGAGGGAGAGTTCCGTCAGCACGACGGCATGGCGACGGTGTTGGCGATTTGATCCGCGCAGGGCTTCGCCTAAGCACTACGACAATATGACCGAGGTGGTAAACTGTGGAGGGGGGCACCGCCACGGCTAAGAAATAACTGTTGTGTCTTTGGGGTGCTCCCTTGCCCACGTATATAAAGGAGGGGGGAGGAGGAGGCCGGCCCAAGGGGGGCACGCAACGAGGGGGGATTTCTACTAGGACTCTGTTCCTAGTAGGATTTGGCCCCCCTTCCTTCCAACGGAGAGGGAGAGAGCAGAAAGGAGGGAGAGGGAGAAGGAAAGAGGGGGGCCACGCTCCCTCCCCTTGTCCAATTCGGATTGGGTCAAGGGGGCGTGCGCCACCTCCCGTGGCCTACCTCCTCTCCTCCACTATGGCCCAATAGGCCCATTAACTTTCCCGGGGGGTTCCGGTAGCCTCCTGGTACTCCGAAAAATCCCCGAACCTTATCGGAACCATTCCGGTGTCCGTATATAACCTTCCAATATATGAATCTTTACCTTTGACCATCTCGAGACTCCTCGTCATGTCCGTGATCTCATCCGGGACTCCGAACAAACTTGGTCACCAAAACACATAACTCATAATACAAATCATCATCGAACGTTAAGCGCGCGGACCCTACGGATTCGAGAACTATGTAGACATGACCGAGACACATCTCCGGTCAATAACCAATAGCGGAACCTGGATGCTCACATTGGCTCCTACATATTCTACGAAGATCTTTATCGGTCAAACCGCATAACAACATACGTCATTCCCTTTGTCATCGGTATGTTACTTGCCCGAGATTCGATCGTCAGTATCATCATACCTAGTTCAATCTCGTTACCGGCAAGTCTCTTTACTCATTCCTTAATGCATCATCCCGCAACTAACTCATTAGTCACATTGCTTGCAAGGCTTATAGTGATGTGCATTACCGAGAGGGCCCAGAGATACCTCTTCGATACTCAGCGTGACAAATCCTAATCTTGATCTATGCCAACCCAACAAACACCTTCGGAGACACCTGTAGAGCATCTTTATAATCACCCAGTTACGTTGTGACGTTTGATAGCACACAAAGTGTTCCTCCGGTATTCGGGAGTTGCATAATCTCATAGTCAGAGGAATATGTATAAGTCATGAAGAAAGCAATAGCAATAAAACTAAACGATCATTATGCTAAGCTAACAGATGGGTCTTGTCCACCACATCATTCTCTAATGATGTGACCCCGTTGATCAAATGACAACACATGTCTATGGTCAGGAAACTTAACCATCTTTGATTAACGAGCTAGTCAAGTAGAGGCATACTAGGGACACTCTGTTTGTCTACGTATTCACACATGTACTAAGTTTCTGGTTAATACAATTCTAGCATGAATAATAAAATTTAACATTATATAAGGAAATATAAATAACAACTTTATTATTGCCTCTAGGGCATATTTCCTTCAATAGCTAGATGGATTCTTCTCTCTTTTTGATTCTCAATACAATGGTCTCTTGGAGATCTATTTGATGTAACTCTTTTTGCGGTGTGTTTGTTGGGATCCGATGAACTTTGAGTTTATGATCAGATCTATATCCATGGAAGTTATTTGAGTTCTTTGATCTCTTTTATGCATGATTACTTATAGCCTCGTATTTCTTCTTCGAATATTTGGTTTAGTTAGGCCAACTAGATCGATTTTTCTTGCCATGGGAAGAGGTGCTTTGTGATGGGTTCGATCGTGTGGTGTTCTTTCCCAGTGACAGAAGGGGTAGCAAGACACGCATGTATCATTGCTATTAAGGATAACAAGATGGGGCTATTCCTACATGAATAGATCTCGTCTACATCATGTCATCATTCTTATTGCATTACTCTGTTTCTCCATGAACTTAATACACTAGATGCATGCTGGATAGCGGTCGATGTGTGGAGTAATAGTAGTAGATGCACGCAGGAGTTGGTCTACTAATCTTGGACGTGATGCCTATATAATGATCATTGCCGGGATATCTTCATAATTATTTGAGGTTCTATCAATTGCCCAACAGTAATTTGTTTACCCACCGTATGCTATTTTCTTGAGAGAAGCCACTAGTGAAATCTACGCCCCCGGGGTCTATTCTTCATCATATTTGCTTTCCAATCTATTATTTGCCACTTTTATTATCAGATCTATTATTCCAAAAACCCAAAAATACCTTGCTGCACTTTTTATTTGCATCTTTTATTTTGCGTTTTATTGAGATCTATTTATCCAATCTATCACAATTTTATCCCGTCAACCTGACAATTTCTGGCGCCGTTACCCGAAGAAGGGATTGGCAACCCCTTATACGCGTCGAGTTGCATGTTCTTTGTGTGCAGGTACCATTTACATAGTGTTGCTTGGTTTCTCCTACTGGATTGATACCTTGGTTTTATAACTGAGGGAAATACCTACCGTAGCTGTGCTGCATCATCCCTTCCTCTTTGGGGAAATACCGACGTAGTTCAAGCAACATCAGTTACCACTAGTGAACCTATGACCCTCGGGTCTATTCTCCATTAATACCTTCTTATTTTCCTCTTTACTATTTTTCGTACCACTAGTATCTATCTATTAGCTTTTAACATTGTAACTAGCAAGACAAGGGGCTTGACAACCCGCTTGCCACATTGGGTGCAAGTGTTTTATTTTGTTTGTGTGTAGGTGCTACTTATCTTGGTAGCTTTTTGACTCCTAATGGTTCGATTAAACCTTGGTTCTTAACTGAGGGAAAGCTTTGATACTATCTACACCACCCTTCCTCTTTGGGGAAACCCAACGAATCCTATGGGAGTAGCACAAGGGAAAGTTCAAGATAGATGCCCTAAAGAATTACATGCTTAAAGCCTGCTAATGATCACATGATGAACATGTGAAGATGGAATGCAAGGCAATGCTTCCCACATGGTTTATGAGGGAGCTATTTGATGTCTTCACCAAGTGTCATGCTCAAGATTGTGTTTCCAACTTGAGCCAACCATAAACGTCAACATCAACCTCAAGTGGAATGCTCTGTCAAACGTATTAGTTCCTTTGGCTTTGGTGGTGTGGATAGACGAAAATCGAAGAAATATATGCTCAAGACTGGATTTCTAGGAGCTATCTAGTGTAGCTCTTTTATGTTCTTGAGTTATAGGGATCCCGCACTATTAAGAGGAGATCAAAGGGGTCCATGATGGATTTGCTCAAGTCAATATCTTCTGCACACCATTCCACTCAAATCATACCAAAAATGCCTTAGCCAAAATCCTACTGCCAAAAGTGCCCATCCTCATGTTAACAGGCAGATCATCCGATTTGCTACCTAGATCATATGGGCTTTGCCCAGATTGTCCGGATAGTGTCCTGGATGTCTGGCTAGGTTAACAGGAGGTACTCGTAGGTTTTCTCCAAAGACGGGTCATCCGGGCTCCTCCCTGGATCGTCCGGTTGTTGCCCGAACAAACTGCCCGAATACTTACACAGGAGACATTCTTGTCCAGCTATATTTCCTTTGCATCATCAGCAGTTGACCTGGCCACATCATCCGGATCCCTGCCCATATCATCTGGGTTGCTTCCCGGACATCCGGGCACTTACAAAAGAAGTGACAAACGGCTAGTTTTTCTTCTAGCCTATATATACCCCTTTATCACTTCATGGAGGGGTTGAGCAACACGAATATCTTGACCCACATCTAAGAAAAGCCCCCTCTCCCTTCTCCTACCTCGAATCTTAGATCCCGGAGAGATTAGTGAGAATTCTTGAGAGAGATTTCACCAAGTGATAACCCACTCCATCTCCCTCTTTTGACCGAAGCAATTTGTGATTTGAGAAAGTCTTGAGCATCCCCCCTTGATCTTATTACTCTTGGAGGTTGGAGACTCCTAGGCGGTAGGCGTGCTCCGATGGGGAATCAACTTGCGATTTGTTCCCCGAATTTTTTTTGAAGGTTTGGAGGCCGCCTCAAGGTCTACCACTAGTGGTTGAGAATCGCCTTCGTGGTGATATCTCAAGGATAATAGGGTTAGCCTTCGTGGTGTTGGTGTGCCTTTGTGGTAACACCCATCCCTCCAACGGTGATAAGCTTCCCTACAAGAAAGTGAATACATCCGTGTCTCTGTGACTTTGGTTATCCCTAACCCTAACTCCTTACTTGTGGTTTATTTTTATCTCTTGACCCTACATTCACTATATCTTATTGTCATCATTATATTGTGTTGGTTATTCCCTTGTGTAGAGATTAATTAGGCCTTCAGTTTATATTTCGTAATTCATACTTGCTACTATTGATATATCTTGTGATTAGTGTGAATTGCTAACTTGTGTCATAACACTTCCATATCTTGTGATATTGCTTAAGTAAGTTTGTGTAACTTACTTGTGCTTTGTTATTATCATTGTTGTGCTCATCTTGTTTAGATTAAGTTGTGGTGCACTTAGTTGAGCCTAGTATATTTAGGATTTGTACTTGAAAAATACCCTCTTAGTTTATTTTCGCATTAGGGTAAAGCAAAATCCGTAGTAGTTCTAAAAACACCAGTTCACCCCCCCCCCCCCCCCCCCGCGTCTAGGCGACCATCATGGTCCTTTCACCTTGCTCATGAGACAAAGCCTCCAAGAAGAAAATGACATCACAACGCCACCACCGCCCCGATCTGGAATGTGCCGGACCAACGGTTTTCACGCAGAGCCCATGATGGATGGAGTTCACCCACGTTGACACCTCCAAGGAGGGAAACGACACACAAGAGCGTCGATATTGCCGACACGACATAGTGAGGAAAAGCTTTTGCCCAGGACATGACCCCCATCATCCAGGTCCATCGGTCATGGTCGACCGAGGAAAGGAGCAGACGACTCCCGGACCATGTGCGGTGGCAGCGAAGCCCACACCCGCATCATGGACGCCTCCCAAGTGATCCACCTCGCCGTCCAAGCGGTCGAGGCAGCACACGAGCACCCGCGGGAGTGATGCTGCCGTGCCACCTACCAGAGCCGCTGCTCCGGCGACGAGGGGATCCACCTTCACCCACCACCCACATGGCGGTGGATCGCAAGCATACAGTCGGGCGCCCTGCTGCCACACCAACACAGCTCCACCACCCACTGCATCCCAAAGTTTACATCTTGTACCCACACGGAGATGAACCCTAGATCTGGGATGTCGGGTGCCCAGAGAAGCAACCAAAAGGGCCACCAATGAGGGGAGGGCCATGCCCAAGGAACCCCATCCATGACCGGCGGCCACAAGCGAGGAACTGCGCCACCAAGACCCAGCGACAGCAGCCCGCATCACCCACACGTGTCGCCGATGGAGGGAGAGGGAGTTTGATTAGTTTATGGTATGCACACGATGTTTTATGGACGATCTCTACACTACACGTCAACATAGATCAGTTCATATGATCGAAGTGCAGTAGACCGCTGGAATGGCTCTCATCCAACTCTCGTCAGATTGTACATCATCCGCAGAGCAATTTCGTTTATACATAGTGCTGTAAGCTCAAAGTCATTGGCCAACAAAACCAATTTGACAGCTTCTCTTTTTCAGTAAAAACCAATATGACAACTGAAATGTGATTTACACTACTGTTGTCTTGTTGATGCGCACTCTCTTCACTTTCTGAACTATAAAACCGTGTAGAAAATTCGAAACTGCTGATGCTACATCTGAGATCCTAATCCCTCGATGTTGGAGTGAACAGAGGAGAGACGGGGAAGGCACCAGTTAATATAAGTTAATATAAGAGGAGAATTAGTACAGACAAATGCAGCTTCTTCCGGCACAGCCATGAGAACGATGCGGACGTCGGCACGGGCACCGGCGAAGGCGACCCGAGAGCCGGCGGCAGCTCAAATGGGGCTTTCCCCTGCCGGACGCCCGTGACGTTCCTCAAATCCGACGAAATTTTGCTCTGCTCCCAGACCTCAGATGCTGAAACAAGCAGAGAGTAAATACACGGCGATGGAACACTAGCAGAAATGAGCCAAGGAGCTAGCGAGGTCACACTCACTGACCTCTCCTGGTTACCGTGAGGTTGGAGTCGTCGTAGTTCACTGGCCACAGGAAGTAGCCGAGCAGGCCGCACCGCGCGGCGAAGCCGAGCTTCTCGGCGACGACGGCCGCGCCGTCGAAGGCGACCCAGACGTCGCCCACCGCCAGGTACGACGACACGGAGGCGTTGTCGTACGACGTCATCACCGGCGCGCGTCCGCCCGCGGTCGCGGTGAGCGCCTGCACCTCGGCGTAGGACATGGCCCCCGTCGCGTTGCTCCCGCGCTGCTTCGGCCCGGCGGCCACGACCAGCGCACCGACGCCGCTGTTGGCCTTATTGCGCAGGAACCACGACCGGCCGTAGAGCGGGAGCCCCATGACCACCTTGCCCGCCGGGACGCCCGCGTCGAGCCAGGAGACGACGCCGTAGCTCACCGAGAAGTGCGACGCCCTGTCGTACAGCGGCGCGTCGAAGGCCGTGACGTTGGCCGCTGCGCCGGCCGGCCGGAGCCCGAACGCCATCACGTTGATCCAGTCGAGGCTCCCCGCGAGCGCCTCCGAAGGGTAGTCCACGCCGGCGAACGGCGCGCCGAACACGTGGTTAGAGAAGTAGACGGTGGCCGTGAGCAGGAACCCCTGGGGCGCCGCGGCGCGCCACTCGGCCACAAGGAACCCGAAGTCGGCCATCTCCACCGCTGACGCCGGGAACCGCCACGCGACGTCGATCCCGTCGAAGCCATTCTCCCGCGCCACCCGAACGGCCGCGTCGACGAACGCGACCCGCGACGTCGGGTCCGCGGCCATGGCGGCGAACGCGGGGTCCCCAGATGCCGTGGTGGCGCCTGCTGCGGCATCTTCGGCGCCGGCGGTGGCGAGGGAGAGAAGGGTCCTGAGCGCCGGGTTCCTCCCTTTGAGCTCCCGGGAGAAGTTGGCGAGGAGGCGCGCCTGGGCCAGGTCGGCTGGGAGCTGGAGCGTGTGCCGCGTGGGGTGCACGGAGAGAGAGGAGTAGTAGAGGTGAGTGTAGAGGGAAACGTCGAGGGCCGAGAGGGGCCAGAGGTCGGCGTCGGCGGCGAAGTAGTAGCCGGCCCGCACCGTCGTCGGTGCTTGTTGGGTGGTGTCAGGCGGTGGCGCAAGAACTGAAGCTGCAAGGGAGAGCGAGAGTGAGATGACAGTGTAGAGGAGGAGTGTGGTGTGTGCCATTGCTGGGGAGGTGGCCGGAGAGCGAGCATTGTTTTTGTGTCACCGGAGAAGGGGAATCTTGCTGGTGTTGTTATGCCAGTGTTTGCTTCTGGTTCTTGTAACTTCTTACCTGAAGCAAATTTACCATTAATTAATCAAAAATGATAAAAATCAAACGTCCGATTTTTAGGCAATAGTAAATCAAACGTCCGATTTTTAGGCAATAGTAAATCAAACGATTTTTATAGCAAAATATATTGTCGGGGAGATGACAATTTCATTTAGCGAGCGTAGATAATCCTGCCAAAAACTAAACACGACAGATTTATCATGCTTGCTAAAGAAAATTATCATCCTCACGGCAACACAATTTGTCATTTCGGACATTTGATTTATCATGCTAAAAGAATCTGACGTCCCATTTGTATGAATTAATAAAAATTACTGTACATTCCAACTAAGAAATTTTGAGAGAGCGTCAGAAATGTTGCTCTGCCATTTATGTTCAAGACCAACTGCACGTTGGCCTCTGAAGGATTGTTTGTGTGAGGTTAATCACCGTTGTAGTTCTTAAAATGACACATGTGATAAGCAATCAAACAATTCAAAAAAAATTGTATGGTCTTCTGGACAAATGGCATATATTGGGAGACAGTTAGGTGTATTTACTATGCCACGTGATTTTCATTTTATTTTGTTGTCCTGGTGTCTTAAGATCTTCAGAAGTTCGAGGATGCTAGATCGCTTTTGATAATGCATTATTTTTGTTCATAACATCAAAAGGACACCAAAGATGAAAGCATCGTAGCACCACAAGACATGGAATCAATGGAGTGACATCTCATGAAAATTTCAGTTTCAATTCACAATCTCTAGTTTGCAATTGGAAGCTCGTAACATGTTATGCTTTGACTATAAGCGAGTGAGGCTCAATGGATAGACTTCGATGTATACTTGCGAGCAAAGGTCACAACCCTACTACCCGATCGAGATACCAAATTGGCAATGGTACATGTAAAGTAATATGACGTTTGGTTGATACATTGGGATGCATTTTTTCTACTAAACAGTAACAAATTCATAGCAAATACAACTGAACAATTAGTAGCCATAAACTAAACAAAGTCCAATGTTAACATGAAACCATGCATATCGAATAACGCATGGCCACCGATCGCAACATATGAAACCAAATAATAGCCCCGTTGCACCTACGACAAAGTTCAACAATTAGAAGGATGCAAAGGTTTATGTACAATATATGAGTGGTTGGGGTGGGGTAGGTGGGGGAGGGACACCGCTCTATGCATGTTGATGTCGTCTCTCGAGGATGCAATACATGGAGTATGTTTCTCTTTTAAAAAAATTTACCAAGAGATATGCCATTGCTACTCCCATTCCTTCATCGCAATACATTGTGAATGTTTCATACATGTTGCATGATGTCAACTCCATTCCTTGATCGTTTTGGTAAATTGATCTAATGATTGCAAAAACTATTGATCACCCTCTGAGCGAGGTACAAAAATATATGTTGTTGAGGTGCCCACGAACAAGTGGTCATGTTGTATTGTGGGTAGTTGATTTACGGAGACAACCATATGTATTTATTTTTCTGGATTTATTCCAAACTTTTCATCAATGTTCACTCAGTTGGAGGAGGCATTTTCGTCAACTACGGAGGTGCCTGTGGTGGGTTCGTCAATGTCAAAATGAAGTGTCGGCTCAGCCTCTTGGAGGTGCTCGTAGGGTTAGGTGTGCATTCATAGGGGTGGGTGTTTGTGCTTATCTACGAGTTTTTGCGTCTGTACTGCGTTAGACAAGTCATTTTTCGATTCATTTGATTTTGTTGTTCAGGTGTACTTGACTCGGGCGGCTTCGGAGGCGACAGGAACCCTAGCCAACTAGCCCCATCCTGGCCTCTCCCTGTCATCGGCGGCGGCGGCTCCGCGGCGGTGCCCTGTCATCAAAGGCGGAGGGTGTGGTGGGTGTGCGTATAGGCGTGTGGTGGCGGTGCTCCTGTTGGTCTTTGCACGGGCGACAACGGTGGATGGTTGGCCGGCAGCAACGGTGATCCGAGGAGCCGTGGCTTTGGTGTAGCTTGGTGCTCCGGTGGGTGCTATTGCAGAAGCTTGGGCCAGGAACGTTCTTCATTTGTGAGGAATTTTCTCTGGATCTGCAAGATAGCCTGAAGGAGATGACTGATGGCTACTCAATGCCAATGGCCAATTAGTTTGGGTTGTGGCAAATCGCTATGGGCTTCTCTAAGTGTAAGGCCCCAAACACACCCGCCGGTGGTCGTTACTCCTGGCGGAATCTAGACTGGTCCCACAGATCAATACTAGTCTTTTCTCCGCACTTTGTCCTCACTCGTGCGCACCTGGGAGCAACTTCCCGGTCAGTCACCCATCCTAAAACTACTCCAAGCTGAGCACGCTTAACTTTGGAGTTCTGCCCGAATGGGCTCCCGGAAAAGAAGGAATTCCTTATTGATATGAGTAGTCTATGATCCCTATTAAGCCAGGCTATCACATACACCCCCACTCAGAGGAACCGACGTCCTCGTCGGGCCATAGGAACGTTCCCTCTTTGTACATACGTCTGTGCATCCAGTCTGGTACATGTGCCATGTCGTGTGCCACGACGGGTCACAAACGTCATGAACAACATGACCGCGCACCTGCCCGCTAACATCCATGTAACCGCGTGGGTCAGCTCTAATACCAACTTGTAACGCCCCGAACACACCCGCAGGTGGTCGTTACTCCTGGTGGGATCTAGACTGGCCCCACAGATCAATACTAGTCTTTTCTCCGCACTTTGTCCTCACTCGTGCGCACCCGGGAGCAACTTCCCGGTCGGTCACCCATCCTAAAACTACTCCAAGCCGAGCACGCTTAACTTTGGAGTTATGTCCGAATGGGCTCCCGGAAAAGAAGGAATTCCTTATTGATATGAGTAGTCTATCATCCCTATTAAGCCAGGCTATCACACTAAGTGTGCAGGAGGCTGCTCCATTGGAGGCCAAGTGTAGGCAGACAGTGGGCATCCTCAGGGCACGCATAGTGCACTGGTCAGAGGGCATGATGCTGATTTGGCGGCTATTTGCTCCAGAATCCTTATCTAGCGGTGTGTGCTCCGCGCAGGCGCGATATGGGGATCTGCCTTCTGTGCTCCAGTTCTAGCCATGTTAGCCTCTCGGTCGACAAGCTTGGGCAGGGATCTCTTCGACGGAGTGATAGTCGGCGGTGGTGTGCTCAGCCGTTCGTGTTGGTGGTTGTGAGGACCACTCCGGCCTGCGGCGGCGGCCTCCCTCCGGACTGCGGTGGCTTCCGTAAGGTCTTCATGAGGGTTCCTCCCTCGAGATCTGGTGGTTGACTTCGGCGATGATATGCAAACTATGGAAGACGTTTTGACGCGGAGGGATGGTTGTGCAGCGGTGGCGGTCGCACATCACATGTAGCTATTAGGATCGTGGAAAATGGTGGCGACAACACATGCATGACGTCAATGGTAGTGCTACTCAAGCATCCAGTCTCGAGCTCCGGGTTGAAAACCTAGGTATGGCAGGTTATACCTAGCAATGGTGATATTTTTATGTTGTGACCTTGTTGAAGGTATTGCTCAGATATGCTCGCATTGGTTTTTCAGGGTGAAAATCTAGATCGTGACCTTGAGTGGTTCGATCTGGTGACGGCGGCACTTGAGCGTTGCTCCCTTCATGAAGGCATTGATGTCTTGACGTTCGTGTGGTGTCATGAGATGGTTGGTGCGGATATGATCATTGTTGTAGGTTGCCAATTGTAGATCTGATTGTTTTTTCCTTGACTACGCATAGCTTTGGCCTTGCATGGCTTTGCTATTTAATGACGTGTCTTTTGCGTGTGAATGTTGGTGTTGGCTACGTGCATCTTAGTTATGTAGAGGCAAGGTGTGTACTCCTAATGTTTGTATTGTCTTGATGCTTTATTCTAAGTCAATAAAATCCACCCTTTGTCGAAAAAGGTGTACCTAAGTCTTTTTTTAAAACAAAACGACCAAGACTGTATTCATTGGAAATAACAGCTACATCGTTTATGAGGAGAGGTACAATTTCACTTGGAGGTTCTGTTGGAAATATGCCCTAGAGGCAATATTATTTGTATTATTATATTTATGTATTTATAATTAAAGAGTTTATATTGTATGCTATAACGGCTATGATCCTGGAATACACGGTTCAGTGGAAAACTCATATGCACGGGTGGAATGATAAATGGTTAAATAAAAGATTCCTAGTCTTGCCTCTAGGACTAGCTCAAGTGTTGTTGGTGATCACGTTTTCTGGATCTTAAGATATTGTTTAAAGTGTTAAACGATAGTCATAAAACAACATTAAGATTATGACATTAGAAGAATGATCATATATCGAATCGACCCAAATTTGTCTATTATGAATTGTGTAATATCGTCTATTATCAATTGTAGTAACACGAAGTGTTAACGTGTGATTTTGCTCCTTGGACCATGAGAGCATCATAGTCACTTCTTACCGTATGGTGAGCTTTGGGGTTGCTCAGATGTCACCTGTAACACGGTGATCATAACGATAACTTATAGGTTCATCAGATAGTTTGACAAGGGACTAAATAGCTCGAGAGTGGGATTTGCTCATCTGACGATGGAGAGATATTCTTAGGGCTCTCTCGGTGTGGCGACATCCATTATCGTATGGCCAAATACAGGTGACTACATCAGGAGATGCCGGAACACAAAAATGAGAAAGAAGAACAAATCAGGTAATGAGGATTTCGGTATAGTGAGCATAGTGATGGCTCAGGAGGATACCGATGCATCCTGGGTTTTATAAAGTACCGCGAAGCAAAGGGAACATTACATGATAACCAAAGGTTCACTCGAATATCATTCGTGTGCTCACAGGGATCGATATGGACGTCCACGGTTTCGCTGTTGGTCATTGAACGAATGGTTTCGTTCATGTCTATGAGTTAGCTAACCTACGGGGTCATAAGCTTAAGGCAATCATGATTTTTGAGTTTTAGTAGGACAAGAGTGATGATAATATATTTGTGGAATTGTTTCATTGATATTCGGAATAGTTTTGAGAGGATTTGGAAGCGTTTCGGGGTCAACGGAAGGGTTTCGGTGAATAAAGGGTATTACCGATAATTATATATAGTTGGAAAATATTTCCGGGGATTTTAAATTATATATAAAATGGTATGAAAGTATTTAGAATAATTTTACATTTAATTAAATATCAACGGGCCTAAAAAGGCCAAGGGGTGGAAGGCAACTTGGGCCACCAAGGCCCAAGTGGGGGAGGCGCCTCCTTCTCTAAGGAAGGAGGCCGAAATGGAGGAGGGGGAGTTTTCCTCCTCCCATCCTTAGGCCAGCTCCCCAAGGGAGAAACTTTCACCCTTGGTGGCAGCCCCTCCTCTCCCCTCTATCCAATATATACTAGAGGATTTTGTCCATTGAGACACACAACTTTTGGAGTCTCCTCTAGTTCTAGTTCTAGTTGGTCCTAGTTGTCTAATCAGAGCTAGGCTAACCCTTTTGTCCTTATAATTAGAAGTCATGTGTGGTTCTAATCTCCACCCTATAATTCAACGGCAATGATAGCTCTGGACAGTGAAGTGCTGCCGGATCGTGAAGGCTGCATGCTTGCAACCAAGTAGAGAGGCCGTCTTGTCGGTCTTCAGTTCGAGGGGCCGTTCGTCGGCGGTACGAGGGATCATTCATCGATGGTTCGATGGCTCCAAGTATGATCTACACCAGCATGTTCTACTTCCGTTGCAACTCGGTGACGCTAACAATCATGATCCCAATCTGTTATGCATCTTTATATTGATCTTGGGTATGCATAGGCACTATTTTTTTATTTTCTACTGCATTTCCCAACAGTGGCATCATGAGCAGTTATATGAGTAGGTGCAGGTTGCGATCTAGATCACATGTGATTGGGAGGGTTGATGTTCTTGCTATGCTTGCCTCTAGTGTTGCTTTGGTTCAATTCATCGATGGCATGGTGTTGCTTTCACAAGGTTGTGACAATCGATCAGCTCTGGTTGTCGACGATCTGCTAGCAGTTCCTTGGGCTTCACCATAGTTGAGAATAGTGAACCGTCGCTTACACAAGAGGGTGCCAAAGATGGATGATCTTCTAGGGGTCACGCGTATTAGACGAAGTTTAATGTGGGGGATGAGACTTTTAATTAAGTCTCTTCTTTTACACACCCCGAAACTTAATCTAGCATCACGAATCATCACTGAGGGAGTCCTGGACTAAGGGGTCCTCAGGCGTCCAGCCTGTTATCCATGGGCCGGACTGATGGGCTGTGAAGACACGAAGGCCGAAGACCATACCTGTGTCCAGATAGGACTCTCCTTGGCGTGGAAGGCAAGCTTGGCGATCAACTATGAAGATTCCTTTCTATGTAACCAACTCTATGTAACCCTAGATCTCCCTGGTGTCTATATAAACCGGAGGACTTAGTCCGAATAGGGAGATACACATTACCATAGTCATACAAGCTAGACTTCTAGGGTTCAGACATTACGATCTCATGGTAGATCAACTCTTGTAATACTCATATTCATCAAGATCAATCAAGCAGGAAGTAGGGTATTACCTCCATAGAGAGGGCCCGAACCTGGGTAAACATCGTGTCCTCTGTCTCCTGTTACCATCGACCTTAGACGCACAGTTCGAGACCCCCTACTCGAGATCCGCCAGTTTTGACACCGACATTGGTCCTTTCATTGAGAGTTCCACTGTGCCGTCGACGAAAGGTTCGATGGCCCCTTCAATCGCCAATAGTGACGCTGTCCAAAGGGAAACCTTCTTTCCCGGACAGATCATCGTGACCGGCGGCTTCGTACTGCAGGCCAACTCGCTTGGCCATCTTGAGCAGATCGATAGCTACGCCCCTAGCCATCAGGTCAGATTCGGAAGCTTGAACTACGTCGCGGACATCCGTGGAGACTTGATCTTTGACGGATTTGAGACCGCGGCGATTGCTCCCCCTCGCTCCGATGAACATGACTTTAATCTGTCATCGGACCACATCCAGGAAATGTTCCCTGTTACTGCTCTGGCCCTAGATCCAGAGCAGATCGTGCCATCCGAGGTCACAGGGTCCGCGGCGTTGGAGCTGCACACGGACTCAACCTCATGCAATACCTATGTTACCGGAACCTTGGACTCGTCTCCGGCTATAAATTCCAAACCGCGTATGCCTGCGAACGCCGAACTCGATCGCTTATCGATCTTCGAACTCAGCGCCACAGACGTCTTTCGGCACTCACCTTTGGGCGATGTGCTAAACTCTTTAAAGAACCTATCCTTGGCGGGGGACTCACAGCCGAACTATGTCCGGTTCGAACTAGGGGCTGATGACGGAGAATTTTGCTTCCCACCCGCCACCCACTTCATAGCCACTGTCGAAGACTTAACCGACGTGCTTGATTATGGCTCCGAAGACATCGACGGTATGGACGACGATGCCAACAAGGAGCAAGGCCAGGACCCGCCATTCACTGGATGTTGGACGACCACCTCTTCGTACGATGTGTACATGGTTGATACACCTAAAAAAGTCAATGACAATGACAAAGAAAATCCAGTTGAGAATATACCTCCTAAGACACAGTCCAAGCGCAGGCGCCCTAAACGCCGCTCTAAGTCACGTTGCTCAACACTGGCACCGGAGAAAATAATACTCCGGATGACGCCGAAAACAATGAAGACCCTGTGGGAGCAACATCCGAACAGGAGGAACAAGAAAATGGGCAAGCCAACCCTGACGAACAGGCCCTGCCCAACGACTCGGAGGACGGTAGTTATCATCCACCCTCCAAGGATGAGGAGAGCCTCGACAACGAGGATTTCATCGTGCCTGAGGCACCCCTCGAGCAGGAGCGCTTCAAGCGCCAACTAATAGCCACTGCAAGAAGCCTGAAGAAGAAGCAGCAGCAGCTCCAAGCTGACCAAGACCTGCTCATTGACAGGTGGACTGATGTCCTGGCAGCCGAAGAATACGGCCTCAAGCGCCCAGCCAAGAGCTACCCGAAACACAGACTGCTACCTCAGTTCGCTGAGGAGGCGCCGGAGCCGATACCTCCCTCGCGCAATGCGGAACGACCACCACGTGGTCGGGACAGTGCGGCAGACCGACCACCCCACGGTCGGGATAAAGCAGCAACTCAGGCCGAACAGCAGCCCGCCCCACCGCCACGCAAAAACAGAGACAAAACAGCTCGGGATTATACATATGACCTTCGGCAGGACCTGGATAGTAGAGCAGGACACACCAGATCGATCTACGGATCGCGAGGACGTTCTCGACGCGCGACGATGGCTACCTATTCGGACGTGGCAAACCTAGTCACGCCCGAGCCGATAACCGCAGACGGAATCCATCAGAGACGCGCCGTGACGCGGCTCGATATAGAGGCGCCGCACACCCTCTTTGCTTCACTGATGAAGTAATGGATCATGAATTTAATGGATCATGAATTCCCTGAAGGGTTCAAACCCGTCAATATTGAATCATACGACGGAACAACCGATCCCGCGGTATGGATAGAGGATTTTATTCTCCACATCCATATGGCCCGTGGAGATGACCTCCACGCCATCAAATACCTCCCACTTAAGCTAAAAGGGCCAGCTCGACACTGGCTTAATAGCCTGCCTGAAAATTCCATCGGCAGCTGGTAGGACTTGGAAGAAGCTTTTCTTGACAACTTCCAAGGTACATATGTCCGGCCACCAGAAGCCGATGACTTAAGTCACATAGTTCAACAACCTGGAGAATCAGCCAGAAAATTCTGGACTAGGTTCCTAACCAAAAAGAACCAGATCGTTGACTGTCCGGATGCCGAAGCCCTAGCGGCCTTTAAACATAGCATCCGTGACGAATGGCTCGCCCGGCATCTCGGCCAAGAAAAGCCCAAATATATGGCAGCCCTCACGGCACTTAGGACCCGCTTTTGCGCGGGTGAGGATAGTTGGCTGGCTCGCAGTCAAAACACAGCCAACAAGGCGGGCCCCTCTGAGGCCAAAAACAGCACCGGCAAGCTCTGGCGCAACAGACACAAACGCCGAAGCAATGACGATAACACCGATGACACTACAGTTAACGCCGGATTTAGTGGCTCCAAGTCCGGCCAGCGGAAG
Source organism: Triticum aestivum (assembly GCF_018294505.1). NCBI lineage: Eukaryota > Viridiplantae > Streptophyta > Magnoliopsida > Poales > Poaceae > Triticum > Triticum aestivum. Next base: position 351,252,529 of record NC_057799.1, read on the forward strand.
AAGCCGTATAAAAGGAACAGTAAGGGACCATCCAGCTTGGACCGCATACTCGATCGTCCGTGCCAGATACATGGCACCCCAGACAAACCAGCCAACCACATCAACAGAGATTGCCGGGTTTTCAAGCAAGCCAGCAAGTTAAATAGCGGGAACCAGGAAGAGGAATCGCAGAGAGAGGACGATGACGAGGAGCCCCCACAGCCAAACATAGGGGGACAGAAGAAATTTCCCCCTCAGGTCAAAACGGTGAACATGATATATACTACACACATCCCCAAGAGGGAGCGCAAACGCGCACTCAGGGACATCTATGCGGTAGAGCCAGTCGCCCCAAAATTCAATCCATGGTTGTCATTCCCAATCACCTTTGATCGTCAGGATCATCCGACCAGTATCCGGCATGGCGGATCAGCCGCACTGGTCCTCGACCCAATCATTGACGGATTTCACCTGACACGAGTCCTAATGGACGGTGGTAGCAGTCTCAACCTGCTATATAAGGATACAATGCGCAAAATGGGCATTAATCCCTCACGGATCAAGCCCACAAAGACTACCTTTAAAGGAGTCATACCAGGTGTAGAGGCCCGTTCTACAGGCTCAATCAAACTAGAGGTTGTCTTCGGTTCCCTGGACAACTTCCGAAGCGAAGAGCTAATCTTCGATATCGTCCCCTTCCGCAGCGGCTACCACGCACTGCTCGGACGAACCGCGTTTGCTAGATTCAACGTGGTGCCTCATTATGCTTATCTCAAGCTCAAGATGCTCAGTCCACGCGGCGTCATAACAGTCACGGAAACACAGAACGCTCCCTCCGTACAGAAGAGCACACCGCCGCCCTAGCAGCAGAAGTGCAGAGCGGCCTTCTCAAGCAAAACCGTAATCCGGCTGCCGAGCCCCTGGACACCGTTAAAAAGGTCCGGACTACGCTGCAACAGGACAGTTCGGCTCGTCAAGAGCTCGATTAGCAATTCAGCCTCCGTCCCAGCCCCCATCAAGGAGTGGCATTTGCACCACACATACATAATTACGCACTCAAAATTTCATGGGATTCGGCGGAGGCACAATTACCTTGTGATCCACAGTTCGGCTCGACCGACCCTGGATCCGCACACTTTCACTTTTCCTTTTTATTTTGAGTTTTTTCTCTTTTCGAGGTTTCCTCTGACAACCCGTTTGTCGGCACACCAAGGAGGCAAGGAGCTTTGGCGTACGAGGGAATCCCCAGGTGGTCTCTACTAACGATTGCTATACCTATTTTACATACCCACACGCACCTCGCTCTTGGTCATGGCATGTTAAATAGCCTTACTTGCTTATCGCATTACTTGTACAAGTACGCCTCGACGTATTAATTCAATCACAATGGTAAATAAATGGTAGCGTCAGCTTATTATTTAATTTTCCCTGTCTCCTTACCTTTGTATTTACTACTCCTCACACACGTACACTCTGGTACGTCTTACTACGCCAGGGGCTTCATCACACCCACATTACGGCAACAAAAGTCCGAACACTTTCACAGTACAGTTCGGCACCCCGAACTTATAGCATTATATGCATCGGCTCCGAATCATGTCTTTGGTCAATAGTTGGGTTGCCCGGCTCCTGTGCTTACTACCTTACATTCCGCTATATCGGCTAGGGTAGTAAAGGGAGAACTACTGCGATTGTGTCCCGGTTCTTCCGGACGAGCACCTCGGTAGAGAAAGCTGAAAACTGACTGTCATGATGCGGCGAGAGCTGGTCAGCTGTTCGAGAGGTCTCAAATCCTTAGAGATTTTTTCCGCTTTATGCGAGGAATCGGTTTTTCCCGATTAGGCATGTATAGCGCCCCTAGTTCGGCCTTCCGAATACCAGGGGCTTCGCCAAAATTCTCATTGTCAAACTCCTATGGCTAAGTGAGGGTAATAAAGGCCGTATAGTCCGATTGCCTTGTTCGTTGCGCTAAACACCTCCTTTAAGGACCAGAATGTGGAGTAAAGAGTGTTTAGATTTATCCCGAACACCCCCGTACTGCCTACGTGGGGGTAGAAGCCGACGACTGGTCAACCCTTAGAATTCAAAAATTGGCCGCGCAGGAGTTAAAATTTTAAAAATTCACAAGCATTATATTACATAACGATCTTGTTCCAGAACACAGGACATGGTAACCTGAATGCTTTCATGGGAATATAATGTCCTTCGCACATTGCTCCGCCACAAGGCGGGACCCCTCCAGGACACTATCAAAATATAGCTCGGGTCGACGATGCTCCTTGCCCTCAGGCGGCCCCTCGGTCATCAGCTTCTTGGCATCCAGCTTCGCCCAATGCATCTTGACGCGGGAAAACGCCATCCGCGCACCTTCAATGCAGACCGACCGCTTCACGGCTTCGAGCCGTGGGAAGGCACTCACAAGCCACTTCAAAATTCCGAAGTAGCTGCTGGGGATGGGCTTGGCAGGCCACAGCCGGACTATAAGGTCCTTCATGGCTAGCTCGGCCGACCTGTGCAGCTTGACCGGCTGTTTCAGCTGGTCGCTAAAGGGCACCGGATGCTCGGGTCCAAGATATTGAGACCAGAATAGCTTCTCTGTAGACATCCCCTCTTCAGCTCGATAAAACTGGGCAGCATCTGATATGCTGCGCGGTAGATCCATAAACACCCCTGAAAAAACCAAATTCGGGTAAGTAGAAGGAATGTTTCCTTCGCATACTTGCTTTGCATAGTGAAAGACTTACCCGCCGCAAACTCCTTGGCTGCCTGAATTTCCTGGAGGGCGCTCTGGGCTTCGGCTCAGGCATCCTGTGCACTCTGGCAGGCCTTCACAAGTTTGGACTTTTGCGTCTTAAGATCGCACTCCAAGGACTCGAACTTCTCGACGGCGTCCTGGAGCTCTTGCTGGGCCTTGCTAACCCGGGCCTCATGCTCCTCGCGCGCGGCGCGTTCCTTAGCCGCTTTGTCCTCGGCCTCGGCTAACGCCTTCTTGAGGGCTGCCACCTCGGTCGTGGCCCCTAATAAAGTTCATGACACTTTAGTCCGCACGGACCATTCATCCTTCATAAAAATGCACGCAGGTTACTGCATACCTTGACTATCCTCCAGCTGCCTTTTCACGAGGCCGAGCTCTTCCTCGGCCCGCTCCAGGTTCTCCTTCAGACCGGAGATCTCCGCAGTACGAGCGGTAGCAGCCAGCAGTGACGCCTGCTTATTCACATAGACATTTTATGTTAGGCTCCTGCGAAAATTATTTTGATCCTCTGTTCGGCTTTTTCTTTTCCGAACACCGAACAGAGTATCAGGGGCTACTGTCTACATTGTGACACTCTTTCTACAATTCAATTACTTACCACAAAGCTTGTTAGAAGGCTAGTGCAGGCCTCGGTCAGTCCGCTTTTGGCGGACTGAACTTTTTCTATCACCGTACCCATAAGGACACGGTGCTCATCCACACTGGAGGTGCCTCGCAATGCCTCCAGCAGATTATCCGGTGCCTCTGGTTGGACAGAGGTCACCGGCGGAACAGGCACACTTCCTCCTTTCGGGGAAGGCCATTCGCTGGACTCCGGAGCCGTATAGGTCTCCGGAATGGTATCCGGCTGAGGGCCGAATGGAACTTGGCCCCCATCACCAGTCGCCATGGGGGCTTTTTCCCCCATGTGTCCGGCGGCCGAGGAGTCATCCTGGGGCGCCACCCTGACGATCTCCAGAACCTCCTCCCGGTCTGGGAAGGTCTTTTGGGATACCACCTCGTCATCGCCCTTGGGCGAGACAGAGTGAGCAGGTGGCGGAGAGATGCTAGCCATCTCCTTCGAGTCTAGCAAACCCTCTGTCAAGGATTGCGGGGAGCCATCGCGAGCCAGACTACAATGACATGATTTAAAGCATATCAATATTACAAACTGGAAAGACCAGACGTTTTCGCGTGCATGAGGATTCTGGTACTTACGATGCGGCCCAATGCTTGGTCCGGGGAGGTTGCTCTAGACTGCTATCGGCATCCCACGTGGAGTTATCCGCGAGGGAGCCTTTCCCGTCTTGGGTGCCTGCGCCTCCAGATCTGTGGGGGCCGCTCTCTTCTTCCTCCCCCCTCAGGGGGAGAGGAGTCGATTTCTTCCTCCTCCTCGTCTTTGGACGTCATGTCCGAAACACCACTTCGGTGAGGCCCCTCCTGTCCCCCTTGGCCGTTTTCTTGGCCTTCTTCTCTGGCACATCATAAGGTGCTGGAAACAGCATCTTCGTCAGTAATGGGAATTCTTGGTCTTCGGGTAGCGGAGCCGGACAGTTGATCCGCCCTGCTACCTCGATACAGGCCTGAAAACATTGATAGCAAGGCTTAGACTCTTTCCTCAAAATATGCTAGTAAAGGGTACACCTTGAAAACATTAAAGAACTTACCGAATTAGACTGGAGTTTTAAGCTAAGCCCGCGATCTTCGGTCGTGGGCGGTGGCGTCTCGCCGGCCTTGAAGAGCACTTTCCAGATTTCTTCGTGCGTCCTGCCGAAGAGCTCTAGTAGCGTCTGGTGCTTGGCCGGATCGTACTCCCACAAATAGCAAGTCCAGCGTTGGCACGGAAGGATCCGACGAATGAGCATAACCTGGATCACGTTGACAAGTTTGATTTTCCTGGTTATCATGTTCTGGACGCACGTCTGGAGCCCAGTCAGCTCGTTCGAGGGACCCCAGGTCAGGCCCCTCTCTTGCCAGGAGGTGAGCCGCATCGGGACTCTAGATCAGAATTTGGGGGCCACCGCCCAGTTGGTGTCGTGCGGCTCGGTGATGTAGAACCACCCCGATTGCCACCCCTTCACCGTCTCTGCAAAAGTACCCACGGGCCAGATGACATTGGGCATCTTGTCCACCATGGCGCCTCCGCACTCTGCTTGTTGGCTGCTCACCACCTTCGGCTTCACATTGAAAGTCTTCAGCCATAGGCCAAAGTGAGGTGGGATGCGGAGAAAAACCTCGCAAATGACAATAAATGCCGAGATGTTGAGGATAAAGTTGGGAGCCAGATCATGGAAGTGCGGCCCATAGTAAAACATCAGTCCGCGGACGAACGGGTGGAGAGGGAATCCCAGCCCGTGGATGAAATGTGTGAGAAACACAACCCTCTCATTGGGCTCTATGGTAGGGACGATCTGTCCCTTGGCCGAGAGTCGGTGAACGATCTCCTTGGCCAGGTATCCGGCCTCCCGGAGCTCCTTGATGTCCTTCTTCTTAACGGAGGAGGCCATCCACTTGCCTCCAGCTCCAGATCCGGACATACTTGGAGTGCTTTTTCGGACGGAGAAGGCCAGAACTTGGGCGCTGGAGCTCGAGGATGGGAGGGCAGAGAAGTGGAGATGGCGTGGGTGAAGAAAGGGAATCCTTATCCCCTTATAAAGGCCATGAATATCGAGCGCCTCCCCTCTCGCCTTAAACTCGCCTATTCCCAAGGGCCGTGTAAACGGCACGGTTGGATTACCCACGCCCGTATTGATGAGAATCCCGCAATAAGGGGACACGATCTCTGCTTCGACAAGTCATGCCAATGGCAACCGTGTCTCAAAACGTGGAGCGGCAGATGAAAAACGGTTCGAAATTATGACCGGACAGACGTGATGTCATGTTGTAAAAAGCTGTCAGCGGATTGGGCTCGTGGAAGTATTATATTCTCTCTGCGGTTGTGTGTGGTGTGTGTTACAGGTCCGGATATAGTCATTGCGTCTGAAGATTATCCTGGAGTTCGGGAAGGGGAACCCGCCTTGCAATGCCGAAGACAATTAGCGCGCCGAACTCCTCATCATTGAAGTCAGGTTCAGCGGCTACTGAGGGAGTCCTGGACTAAGGGGTCCTCGGGCGTCCGGCCTGTTATTCATGGGCCGGACTGATGGGCTGTGAAGACACAAAGGTCGAAGACCATACCTGTGTCCGGATAGGACTCTCCTTGGCGTGGAAGGCAAGCTTGGCGATCAACTATGAAGATTCCTTTCTATGTAACCGACTCTATGTAACCCTAGATCTCCCCGGTGTCTATATAAACCGGAGGACTTAGTCCGAATAGGGAGATACACATTACCATAGTCATACAGTCTAGACTTCTAGGGTTTATCCATTACGATCTCGTGGTAGATCAACTCTTGTAATACTCATATTCATCAAGATCAATCAAGCAGGAAGTAGGGTATTACCTCCATAGAGAGGGCCCGAACCTGGGTAAACATTGTGTCCCCTGTCTCTTGTTACCATCGCCTTAGACGCACAGTTCGGGACCCCCTACCCGAGATCCGCCGGTTTTGACACCGACAATCACTACAAAAAAATACTCTTCCGTGATGATACGTGTTTGTCATAGTAGGTCACGTTTTCTGTCATGCATGTACATCCATGACGATTTTATGACAGAATCAAGATAGTCATAGATGTGCTGTCATAGAAGTGTTCCATGACAATACCAAAATTATCATCACGGAAGTATCCACTTCCATGACGATAAATGGCGCGTCATGGAAGTGTTTTCGTCATGGGTGACCGACATGTGGCATCCACCGTAACGGGTCGCCATTAAGCTATCGGGTTCCGGTTTGGATTTGATAACTGATGTCTACTACGCAACCTTCTTCTTGTAGACGTTGTTGGGCCTCCAAGTGCCGAGGTTTGTAGGACAGTAGCAAATTTCCCTCAAGTGGATGACCTAAGGTTTATCAATCCGTGGGAGGCGTAGGATGAAGATGGTCTCTCTCAAGCAACCCTGCAACCAAATAACAAAGAGTCTCTTGTGTCCCCAACACACCCAATACAATGGTAAATTGTATAGGTGCACTAGTTCGGCGAAGAGATGGTGATACAAGTGCAATATGGATGGTAGATATAGGTTTTTGTAATCTGAAAATATAAAAACAGCAAGGTAACAAGTGGTAAAAGTGAGCACAAACGGTATTGCAATGCTAGGAAACAAGGCCTAGGGTTCATACTTTCACTAGTGCAAGTTCTCTCAACAATAATAACATAATTGGATCATATAACTATCCCTCAACATGCAACAAAGAGTCACTCCAAAGTCACTAATAGCGGAGAACAAACGAAGAGATTATGGTAGGGTACGAAACCACCTCAAAGTTATTCTATCCAATCAATCCATTGGGCTATTCCTATAAGTGTCACAAACAGCCCTAGAGTTCGTAGTAAAATAACACCTTAAGACACACATCAACCAAAACCCTAATGTCACCTAGATACTCCAATGTCACCTCAAGTATCCGTGGGTATGATTATACGATATGCATCACACAATCTCAGATTCATCTATTCAACCAACACATAGAACCTCAAAGAGTGCCTCAAAGTTTCTACCGGAGAGTCAAGACGAAAACGTGTGCCAACCCCTATGCATAGGTTCATGGGAGGAACCCGCAAGTTGATCACCAAAACATACATCTAGTGAATCAATAGAATAACCCATTGTCACCACGGTTATCCCACGCAAGACATACATCAAGTGTTCTCAAATCATTAAAGACTCAATCCAATAAGATAACTTCGAAGGGAAAACTCAATCCATTACAAGAGAGTAGAGGGGGAGAAACATCATAAGATCCAACTACAATAGCAAAGCTCGCGATACATCAAGATCGTATCATCTCAAGAACACGAGAGAGAGAGAGAGAGAGATCAAACACATAGCTACTGGTACATACCCTCAGCCCCGAGGGTGAACTACTCCCTCCTCGTCATGGAGAGCACCGGATGATGAAGATGGCCACCGGTGAGGGTTCCCCCCTCCGGCAGGGTGCCGGAACAGGGCCCCGATTGGTTTTTGGTGGCTACAGAGGCTTGCGGCGGCGGAACTCCCGATCTATTCTGTTCTCCGAAGGTTTTAGGATATATGGGAATATATAGGCAAAAGAGGTCCGTAAGGGGAGCCACGAGGGGCCCACGAGGGTGGAGGGCATGCCCTGGGGGGCGGGCGCGCCCCCCTGCCTCGTGCTCTCCTCGTTGATCCCCTGACGTGCACTCCAAGTCTCCCGTATTGCTTTCTTTCCAAAAATATCTTTTCCGAAGGTTTCATTTTGTTTGGACTCCGTTTGATATTCCTTTTTTGCGAAACACTGAAACAAGGGAAAAACAGAAACTGGCACTGGGCTCTGGGTCAATAGGTTAGTCCCAAAAGTAACATAAAAGTGCATAGTAAAGCCCATAAACATCCAAGATGGATAATATAGCATGAATACTTCATAAATTATAGATACGTTGGAGACGTATCAGCATCCCCAAGCTTAATTCCTGCTCGTCCTCGAGTAGGTAAATGATAAAAGAAAGAATTTATGAAGTGTGAATGCTACTTGGCATAATTTCAATGAAATTCTTCTTAATTGTTGTATGAATATTCAGATCCGAAAGATTCAAGATAAAAGTTCATATTGACATAAAAATAATAATACTTCAAGCATACTAACTAAACAATTATGTCCTCTCAAAATAACATGGCCAAAGAAAGTTCATCCCTACAAAATCATGTAGTTTAGTCATGCTCCATTTTCGTCACACAAGAATGCTCTCATCATGCACAACCCTGATGACAAGCCAAGCAATTGTTTCATACTTTAGTAATCTCAAACTTTTTCAACCTTCACGCAATACATGAGCGTGAGCCATGGATATAGCACTATGGGTGGAATAGAATATAATGATGGGGGTTATGTGGAGAAGACCAAAAAGGAGAAAGTCTCACATCAACGAGGCTAATCAATGAGCTATGGAGATGCCCATCGATTGATGTTAATGCAAGGAGTAGGGATTGCCATGCAACGGATGCACTGGAGCTATAAATATATGAAAGCTCAACAAAAGAAACTAAGTGGGTGTGCATCCAACTTGCTTGCTCACGAAGACCTAGGGCACTTGAGGAGGCCCATTGTTGGAATATACAAGCCAAGTTCTATAATGAAAAATTCCCACTAGTATATGAAAGTGACAAAACAAGAGGCTCTCTATCATGAAGATTATGGTGCTACTTTGAAGCACAAGTGTGGTAAAAGGATAGTAACATTGTCCCTTCTCTCTTTTTCTCTCATTATATTTTTTTGGGCCTTCTCTTGTTTTCATGGCCTTTCTCTCTCTTTTTTTATTCCTCACATGGGACAATGCTCTAGAAAATGATGATCATCACACTTCTATTTATTTACAACTCAATGATTACAACTCGATACCAGAACAAAGTATGACTCTATATAAATGCCTCCGGCGGTGTACCGGGATATGCAATGAATCAAGAGTGACATGTATGAAAGAATTATGAATGGTGGATTTGCCACAAATACTATGTCACTACATGATCATGCAAAGCAATATGACAATGATGAACGTGTCATGATAAACGGAATGGTGGAAAGTTGCATGGCAATATATCTCAGAATGGCTATGGAAATGCCATAATAGGTAGGTATGGTGGCTGTTTCGAGGAAGATATAAGGAGGTTATGTGTGAAAGAGCGTATCATATCACGGGGTTTGGATGCACCGGCGAAGTTTGCACCAACTCTCAATGTGAGAAAGGGCAATGCACGGTATCGAAGACGCTAGCAATGGTGGAAAGGTGAGAGTGCGTATAATCCATGGACTCAACATTAGTAATAAAGAACTCACATACTTATTGCAAAAATCTACAAGTCATGAAAAACCAAGCACTACGCGCATGCTCCTAGGGGGGTAGATTGGTAGGAAAAGACCATCGCTCGTTCCCGACCGCCACTCATAAGGAGGACAATCAGAGAACACCTCATGTTTCAAATTTGTTACATAACGTTTACCATACTTGCATGCTACGAGACTTGCAAACTTCAACACAAGTATTTCTCAAATTCACAACTACTCAACTAGCACAACTTTAATATCACTACCTCCATATCTCAAAACAATCATCAAGCATCAAACTTCTCTTAGTATTCAACACACTCATAAGAAAGTTTTTACTAGTCTTGAATACCTAGCATATTAGGATTAAGCACATTACCATGCTGTTTAAGACTCTCAAAATAATGTAAGTGAAGCATGAGAGTTCATCTATTTCTTCAAAATAAAACACCATTGTGCTCTAAAAGATATAAGTGAAGTACTAGAGCAAACGACAGACTACTCCAAAAGATATGAGTGAAGATCAATGAGTAGTTGTATAATCATGCAACTATGTGAAGACTCTCCCATTTAATAATTTCAGATCTTAGTATTTTATTCAAACATCAAGCAAAGCTAAAGAAAATAAAATGACGCTCCAAGCACAACACATATCATGTGGTGAATAAAAATATAGCTCCAAGTAAAGTTACCGATGAATGAAGACGAAAGAGGGGATGCCTTCCGGGGCATCCCCAAGCTTAGGCTCTTGGTTATCATTGAATATTACCTTGAGGTGCCTTGGGAATACCAAAGCTTAGGCTCTTGCCACTCCTTATTCCATAGTCCATCAAATCTTTACCCAAAACTTGAAAACTTCACAACACAGAAAATCTCGTGAGCTCCGTTAGCGAAAGAAAACAAAACACCACTTCATGGTACTGTAATGAACTAATTCTTTATTTATATTGGTGTTAAACCTACTGTATTCCAACTTCTCTATGGTTTATAAACTATTTTATTAGCCATAGAGTCATCAAAATAAGCAAACAATACACGAAAAACAGAATCTGTCAAAAACAGAATAGTCCGTAGTAATCTATAACTAACGCAAACTTCTGGAACTCCAAAAATTCTAAAATAAATTGGTGGACCTGAGAAATTTGTCTAGTAATCATCTTCAAAAAGAATAAATTAAATATCACTCTCCAGTAAAAAGTTTTATCTAATCTCGTGAGCGCTAAAGTTTCTGTTTTTTACAGCATGATCATAAAGACTTCACCCAAGTTTTCCCAAAGGTTCTACTTGGCACAAACACAAACTAAAACACAAAACCACATCTAAACAGAGGCTAGATGGATTATTTATTCCTAAACAGAACCAAAAAGCAAGAAAATAAAATAAAATTGGGTTGCCTCCCCACAAGCGCTAACGTTTAACGCCCCTAGCTAGGCATGATGATTTCAATGATGCTCACATAAAAGATAAGAATTGAAACATGAAGATAGCATCATGAAGAATATGACTAGCACATTTAAGTCTAACCCACTTCCTATGCATAGGGATTTTGTGAGAAACCAACTTATGGGAACAATAATCAACTAGCATCAGAAGGCAAAACAAGCATAACTTCAAAACTTTAAGCACATAGAGAGGAAACTTGATATTATTGCAATTCCTACAAGCATATATTCCTCCCTCATAATAATTTTCAGTAGCATCATGAATTAATTCAACAATATAACCAGCACCTAAAGCATTCTTTTCATGATCTACTTGCATAAAAAATTTACTACTCTCCACATAAGCAAAATTCTTCTCATTCGGAATAGTGGGAGTATCATAAGAGACTTGAATACTATAAATTGTTCCCACATTAAAAGAGTAATGTTCAGAAAAATGGTACTCATAATCATGAATTTTTTTATAAATATAATCATCGCTACTTTTTATAGCATAAGTTTCATCACAATAATCATCATAAGTAGCAACTTTGTTCTCATCATAATCAGTTGAAACCTCTTCCGAAATAGTGGATACATCACTAAATAAAGTCATGACCTCTCCAAATCCACTTTCATAAATATTATAAGATTCAACATCCTCCAAAATAGTGGGATCATTACTTCCTAAAGTTGACACTCTTCCAAACCCACTTTCATCAATATAATCATCATAAGTAGAAGGCATGCTATCATCATTATAAATTTGCATATCAAAACTTGGGAGACTGAAAATATCATCTTCATTAAACGCAGCCTCCCCAAGCTTGGGACAAACATTAATTGCAGCAAATATATTCTCAAAAAAATCATCTTCATCAAACATAGCATCCCCAAGCTTGGGCCTTTTCATATCATAAGCATAATCACTATCATCATTAATAGTATGGATAACACCAATAGTATAGCAATTATCATATTATTCCAAGCAAGTGCCAAAAAGATTTTCAAGATCATAAGAAGTATGATTATCATCACAACAAGCAATAGGCATAACGAGATCATCATCAAGTGCATCATCTTCCATAATTATTTTTGATTCATTTTCATGGGGCACAACAATAATAGGAGCAACATTATTTGGGAGAGATATCTTTTTACCTCTCTTACCTTTTCTTTTCTTCTCCTTCACCACACCATGTGTGGGTTCAATCCTCTTTTTGGAGCTCCTTATTAATGAGATTGGTTGAATAGAAGGCTCCTCCTCGTTACCTGATTCATCATAAGAAATAATAGGAGGATATTGGGAAGTCTCTTCCCATTCATTAGTATTCTCTTCATCTTCTATTTGTTTTATTTTCTTTATGTAGTTGGCAATATAAGGATTTTCAATGCAATTCACCATGCAATACATATAAATTTCCTCTAGATCAAAATCAAGAAGTTTATAACGGGCAAATTCTGGAAGATAGTTAGTTATACGTTTCATTTCTTCATAGCCCATAAGCAAATTAAGTTCATTATGATGTGCAAGGGAAATCAAGTCATCACAATTTTTGGAAATGATCATTAAACAATTTGCATCGGATAGTTAAATGACCCCGATCATTGCAAAGTTCACAAGTACGGCTAAGAAAAATTAAATTTTCAGCACAAACATCTAGCCTTTCTTGCAACAATTTAGTTTCTAAATGCTTATGCCTCTTGCAATATGTATCTTCCCTATTTGGTGTGTACTTGCAAACCCAATGCACTCCACAAAAATTGACATGTTTATAGGAGACATTTTCATCATGACTAGTGCAATCATCATTAGTACCATGGATATTCAAGGAGTTCATACTAACAACATTGCAATCATGATCATCATTCAAAGATTCAGTGCCAAACATTTTAATGCATTCTTCTTCTAACACTTTGGCACAATTTTCCTTTCCATCATACTCACAAAAGATATTAAAAAGATGAAGCGTATGAGGTAGACTCAATTCCATTTTTTGTAGTTTTCTTTTATAAACTAAACTAGTGCTAAAACAAGAAACAAAAAGATTCGATTGCAAGATCTAAAGATATACCTTCAAGCACTCACCTCCCCGGCAACGGCGCCAGAAAAGAGCTTAGTTGACGGGGTGTGAGTGCCGCTTACCTAGCCTCCCCGGCAACGGCGCCAGAAAAGAGCTTGATGTCTACTACGCAACCTTCTTCTTGTAGACGTTGTTGGGCCTCCAAGTGCAGAGGTTTGTAGGACAGTAGCAAATTTCCTCAAGTGGATGACCTAAAGTTTATCAATCCGTGGGAGGCGTAGGATGAAGATGGTCTCTCTCAAGCAACCCTGCAACCAAATAACAAAGAGTCTCTTCCGTGATGATACGTGTTTGTCATAGTAGGTCACGTTTTCTATCATGCATGTACATCCATGACGATTTTATGACAGAATCAAGATAGTCATACATGTGCTGTCATAGAAGTGTTCCATGACAATACCAAAATTATCATCACGGAAGTGTCCACTTCCATGACGATAAATGGCGCGTCATGGAAGTGTTTTCGTCATGGGTGACCGACATGTGGCATCCACCGTAACGGGTCGCCATTAAGCTATCGGGTTCCGGTTTGGATTTGATAACTGATGTCTACTACGCAACCTTCTTCTTGTAGACGTTGTTGGGCCTCCAAGTGCCGAGGTTTGTAGGACAGTAGCAAATTTCCCTCAAGTGGATGACCTAAGGTTTATCAATCCGTGGGAGGCGTAGGATGAAGATGGTCTCTCTCAAGCAACCCTGCAACCAAATAACAAAGAGTCTCTTGTGTCCCCAACACACCCAATACAATGGTAAATTGTATAGGTGCACTAGTTCGGCGAAGAGATGGTAATACAAGTGCAATATGGATGGTAGATATAGGTTTTTGTAATCTGAAAATATAAAAACAGCAAGGTAACAAGTGGTAAAAGTGAGCACAAACGGTATTGCAATGCTAGGAAACAAGGCCTAGGGTTCATACTTTCACTAGTGCAAGTTCGCTCAACAATAATAACATAATTGGATCATATAACTATCCCTCAACATGCAACAAAGAGTCACTCCAAAGTCACTAATAGCGGAGAACAAACGAAGAGATTATGGTAGGGTACGAAACCACCTCAAAGTTATTCTTTCCGATCAATCCATTGGGCTATTCCTATAAGTGTCACAAACAGCCCTAGAGTTCGTAGTAAAATAACACCTTAAGACACACATCAACCAAAACCCTAATGTCACCTAGATACTCCAATGTCACCTCAAGTATCTGTGGGTATGATTATACGATATGCATCACACAATCTCAGATTCATCTATTCAACCAACACATAGAACCTCAAAGAGTGCCCCAAAGTTTCTACCGGAGAGTCAAGACGAAAACGTGTGCCAACCCCTATGCATAGGTTCATGGGCGGAACCCGCAAGTTGATCACCGAAACATACATCAAGTGAATCAATAGAATAACCCATTGTCACCACGGTTATCCCACGCAAGACATACATCAAGTGTTCTAAAATCATTAAAGACTCAATCCGATAAGATAACTTCAAAGGGAAAACTCAATCCATTACAAGAGAGTAGAGGGGGGAGAAACATCATAAGATCCAACTACAATAGCCAAGCTCACGATACATCAAGATCGTATCATCTCAAGAACACGAGAGAGAGAGAGAGAGAGAGAGAGAGAGAGATCAAACACATACCTACTGGTACATACCCTCAACCCCGAGGGTGAACTACTCCCTCCTCGTCATGGAGAGCGCCGGGATGATGAAGATGGCCACCGGTGAGGGTTCCCCCTCCGGCAGGGTACCGGAACAGGGTCCCGATTGGTTTTTGGTGGCTACAGAGGCTTGCGGCGGCGGAACTCCCAATCTATTCTGTTCTCCGAAGGTTTTAGGGTATATGGGAATATATAGGCGAAAGAAGTCGGTAAGGGGAGCCATGAGGGGCCCACGAGGGTAAAGAAAATTACATTGAATAGATCTCCACGAGAGAGGGGGAGAACATTGTATTGAGATCCAAAAAGAGAGAAGAAGCCATCTAGCTACTAACTATGGACCCGAAGGTCTGAGGTAAACTACTCACACTTCATCGGAGAGGCTATGGTGTTGATGTAGAAGCCCTCCGTGATGGATGCCCCCTCCGGCAGAGCTCCGGAACAGGCCCCAAGATGGGATCTCATGGGTACAGAAGGTTGCAGCGGTGGAATTAGGTTTTTGGCTCCTGTTCTGATCGTTTGGGGGTACGTAGGTATATATAGGAGGAAGGAGTACGTCGGTGGAGCAACAGGGGGCCCACGAGGGTGGAGGGCGCGCCCTGGGGGTAGGCGCGCCCCCTACCTCGTGGCCTCCTGGAAGCTTCTCTTACGTAGGGTCCAAGTCTCCTGGATCTTGTTCGTTCCAAAAATCACGCTCCCGAAGGTTTCATTCCGTTTGGACTCCGTTTGATATTCTTTTTCTGCGAAACTCTGAAATAGGCAAAAAACAGCAATTCTGGGTTGGGCCTCCAGTTAATAGGTTAGTCCCAAAAATAATATAAAAGTGAATAATAAATCCCAATAATGTCCAAAACAGAAGATAATATAGCATGGAGCAATCAAAAATTATAGATACGTTGGAGACGTATCAAGCATCCACAAGCGTAATTCCTGCTCGTCCTCGAGTAGGTAAATGATAAAAACAGAATTTTTGATGCAGAGTGCTACTAGGCATAATTTCAATGTAATTCTTCTTAATTGTGGTATGAATATTCAGATGTGAAAGATTCAAGATAAAAGTTCATATTGACATAAAAATAATAATACTTCAAGCATACTAACTAAGCAATTATGTCTTCTCAAAATAACATGGCCAAAGAAAGTTCATCCCTACAAAATCATATAGTTTAGTCATGCTCCATTTTCGTCACACAAGAATGCTCTCATCATGCACAACCCCGATGACAAGCCAAGCAATTGTTTCATACTTTAGTAATCTCAAACTTATAAACCTTCACGCAATATATGAGCGCGAGCCATGGACATAGCACTATGGGTGGAATAGAATATGATGATGGGGGTTATGTGGAGAAGACAAAAAAGGAGAAAGTCTCATATCAACGAGGCTAATCAATGAGCTATGGAGATGCCCATTGATTGATGTTAATGCAAGGAGTAGGGATTGCCATGCAATGGATGCACTAGAGCTCTAAATGTATGAAAGCTCAACAAAAGAAACTAAGTGGGTGTGCATCCAACTTGCTTGCTCACGAAGACCTAGGGCACTTGAGGAGGCCCATTGTTGGAATATACAAGCCAAGTTCTATACTGAAAAATTCCCACTAGTAAATGAAAGTGATAAAACAAGAGACTCTCTATCATGAAGATTATGGTGCTACTTTGAAGCACAAGTGTGGCAAAGGATAGTAACATTGTCCCTTCTCTCTTTTTGTCTCATTTTTTTGGGCCTTCTCTTTTTTTATGGCATTTCTCTTTTTTTATAACTCACTTGGGACAATGCTCTAGAAAATGATGATCATCATACTTCTATTTATTTACAACTCGATACTAGAACAAAGTATGACTCTATATGAATGCCTCCGGCGGTGTACCGGGATATGCAATGAACCAAGAGTGACATGTATGAAAGAATTATGAATGGTGGCTTTGCCACAAATACTATGTCAACTACATGATCATGCAAAGCAATATGACAATGATGGACGTGTCATGATAAACGGAATGGTGGAAAGTTGCATGGCAATATATCTTGGAATGGCTATGGAAATGCCATAATAAGTAGGTATGGTGGCTGTTTTGAGGAAGATATAAGGAGGTTTATGTGTGAAAGAGCGTATCATATCACGGGGTTTGGATGCACCGGCGAAGTTTGCACCAACTCTCAATGTGAGAAAGGGCAATGCACGGTACCGAAGAGGCTAGCAATGATGGAAGGGTGAGAGTGCGTATAATCCATGGACTCAACATTAGTCATAAAGAACTCACATACTTATTGCAAAAATCTACAAGTCATCAAAAACCAAGCACTACGCGCATGCTCCTAGGGGGATAGATTGGTAGGAAAAGACCATCGCTCGTCCCCGACCGCCACTCATAAGGAGGACAATCAATGAACACCTCATGTTTCAAATTTGTTACATAACGTTTACCATACGTGCATGCTATGGGACTTGCAAACTTCAACACAAGTATTTCTCAAATTCACAACTACTCAACTAGCACGACTTTGATATTATTACGTTCATATCTCAAAACAATCATCAAGCATCAAACTTCCCTTAGTATTCAACACACTCATAAGAAAGTTTTTACTAAACTTGAATACCTAGCATATTAGGATTATTTAAGCAAATTACCATGCTATTTAAGACTCTCAAAATAATCTAAGTGAAGCATGAGAGATCAATAGTTTCTATAAAACAAATCCACCACCGTGCTCTAAAAGATATAAGTGAAGTACTAGAGCAAAACTATATAACTCAAAAGATATAAGTGAAGCACATAGAGTATTCTAATAATTTCAAAATCATGTATGGCTCTCTCAAAAGGTGTGTACAGCAAGGATGATTGTGGTAAACTAAAAAAAATAAAGACTCAAATCATACAAGACGCTCCAAGCAAAACACATATTATGTGGTGAATAAAAATATAGCTCCAAGTAAAGTTACCGATGGAAGTAGACGAAAGAGGGGATGCCTTCCGGGGCATCCCCAAGCTTTGGATTTTTGGTGTCATTAGATTATCTTGGGGGTGCCATGGGCATCCTCAAGCTTAGGCTCTTGCCACTCCTTGTTCCATAATCCATCAAATCTTTCACCCAAAACTTGAAAACTTCACAACACAAAACTTAGCAGAAAATCTCGTGAGCTCCGTTAGCGAAAGAAAACAAAAGACCACTTCAAGGTACTGCAATGAACTCATTCTTTATTTATATTGGTGTTAAACCTACTGTATTCCAACTTCTCTATGGCTTATAAACTATTTTACTAGCCATAGATTCATCAAAATAAGCAAACAACACACGAAAAACAGAATCTGTCAAAAACAGAACAGTCTGTAGTAATCTGTAACTAACGCAAACTTCTGGAACTCCAAAAAATCAGCCAAAATAGGACGACCTAGGAAATTTGTTTAATTATCATAAGCAATTGGAATCAGTATTTTATCACGTTCTGGTGATTTTTAACAATTGTTTTCGTGAACAGAAAGTCTCTGGAAATTTCTGCAAGATCAATTAACTATCTTCCAAGAAGATCCTATAGGTTTAACTTGGCACAAACACTAATTAAAATATAAAAACACATATAACCAGAGGCTAGATCAAAGATTTATTCCTAAACAGAAGTAAAATAAAAAAAACTAAAAATAAAATTGGGTTGCCTCCCAACAAGCGCTATCGTTTAACGCCCCTAGCTAGGCATAAAAGCAACGATAGATCTTAGGTATTGCCATCTTTGGTTTTCAACTTTTTAGCGGAATCAAGCTCGAATCCGGGAGGTTCTTTACGTTTCCCTTCATATTCTGAAATTTTTAGATCTAAAGAATCCAACCGCTTATTGCAAAGAGTAATCAATATATTCATACGGTGAATATTTCCGCTAACGTTCTTAAGAGGTTCAAGAGACTTTTCTAAAATCTTAGTTACTTCACAAATTTTCTCAAAAACTTGCGTTTCCTCTTGGGTATGATGAGGCCCCTTTTGTTGGGGTAGAGTTCCTACTATACCTTCTATAATTTCATGCGCAATACTGGGATCAATTTCAATAAAATTGCCTTTGGCAACGCAATCCAAAAGTTGTCTATGAGACATATTTAGTCCAACATAAAAGTTGCGAAGCAAAATTCTAAAATTCACCTCTAGGGTAC
This sequence comes from Triticum aestivum, assembly GCF_018294505.1. Taxonomy (NCBI): domain Eukaryota; kingdom Viridiplantae; phylum Streptophyta; class Magnoliopsida; order Poales; family Poaceae; genus Triticum; species Triticum aestivum. The sequence goes on from NC_057799.1 coordinate 351,271,435, forward strand.
AATTACGATAAGATTCCATCATTCTAAACCAAGCATCTTTTAAGTTTTCTCCTTGTCTTTGTTTGAAGTGAAGAACCTCAAACTCGGGGGACAAAGGAGCAGATAAGGGACTAGCCATAACGACAAGCAAACGAAAAAGAGGCGAACGAAAAAGAGAGGGCGAATAAAACGGCAAGGGTGAAGTGAGGGAGAGGAAAATGAGAGGCAAATGGCAAATAATGTAATGCTAGAGATAAGGGATTGTGATGGGTACTTGGTATGTTGAATTTTGCGTAGACCTCCCCGGCAACGGCGCCAGAAATCCTTCTTGCTACCTCTTGAGCACTGCGTTGGTTTTCCCTTGAAGAGGAAAGGGTGATGCAGCAAAGTAGCGTAAGTATTTCCCTAAGTTTTTGAGAACCAAGGTATCAATCCAGTAGGAGGCTACGCGCGAGTCCCTCGTACCTACACAAAACAAATAAATCCTTGCAACCAACGCGATAAGGGGTTGTCAATCCCTTCACGGTCACTTACGAGAGTGAGATCTGATAGATATGATAGGATAATATTTTTGGTATTTTTGTGATACAGATGCAAAGTAAAATAAAAGAAAAGGAAATAAATAAGTGTTGGAAGATTAATATGATGAAGATAGACCCGGGGGCCATAGGTTTCACTAGTGGCTTCTCTCGAGAGCATAAGTATTTTACGGTGGGTGAACGAATTACTGTTGAGCAATTGACAGAATTGAGCATAGTTATGAGAATATCTAGGTATGATCATGTATATAGGCATCACGTCCGAGACAAGTAGGCCGACTCCTGCCTGCATCTACTACTATTACTACACTCATCGACCGCTATCCAGCATGCATCTAGAGTATTAAGTTCATGAAAATAGAGTAACGCCTTAAGCAAGATGACATGATGTAGAGGGATAAATTCATGCAATATGATAAAAACCCCATCTTGTTATCCTCGATGGCAACAATACAATATGTGCCTTGCTTCCCCTACTGTCACTGGGAAAGGACATCGCAAGATTGAACCCAAAGCTAAGCACTTCACCCATTGCAAGAAAGATCAGTCTAGTCGGCCAAACCAAACTGATAATTCGAAGAGACTTGCAAAGATAACCAATCACACATAAAAGAATTCAGAGAAGATTCAAATATTGTTCATAGATAAACTTGATCATAAACCCACAATTCATCGGTCTCAACAAACACACTGCAAAAAGAAGATTACATCGAATAGATCTTCACGAGAGAGGGGGAGAACATTGTATTGAGATCCAAAAAGAGAGAAGAAGCCATCTAGCTACTAACTACGGACCCGAAGGTCTGAGGTAAACTACTCACACTTCATCGGAGAGGCTATGGTGTTGATGTAGAAGCCCTCCGTGATGGATGCCCCCTCCGGCAGAGCTCCGGAACAGGCCCCAAGATGGGTTCTCATGGGTACAGAAGGTTGCGGCGGTGGAATTAGGTTTTTGGCTCCTGTTCTGATCGTTTGGGTGCACGTAGGTATATATAGGTGGAAGGAGTACGTCGGTGGAGCAACAGGGGGCCCACGAGGGTGGAGGGCGCGCCCCCCTACCTCGTGGCCTCCTGGAAGCTTCTCTTACATAGGGTCCAAGTCTCCTGGATCTTGTTCGTTCCAAAAATCACGCTCCCGAAGGTTTCATTCCGTTTGGACTCCGTTTGATATTCTTTTTCTGCGAAACTCTGAAATAGGCAAAAAATAGCAATTCTAGGCTAGGCCTCCGGTTAATAGGTTAGTCCCAAAAATAATATAAAAGTGAATAATAAAGCCCAATAATGTCCAAAACAGAAGATAATATAGCATGGAGCAATCAAAAATTATAGATACATTGGAGACGTATCAGCCCTCAGAGTAAAAGAGTTGGGCCAGGAGAGTCCCGGGCTGCCCACGAGGGTGGGGGCGCGCCCACCCCCCTGGGCGTGGGCCCCTGCCTCGTGGACAACCCGGAGACCCCCCTGATGTGAGACCTACGCCAAAAAAATCCTATAAATACTGAAACCTCCAGAGAACAGAATAGATCGGAAGTTCCGCCGCCGCAAGCCTCTGTAGCCACCAAAAACCAATCGGGGCCCTGTTCCGGCACCCTGCCGGAGGGGGGAACCCTCACCGGTGGCCATCTTCATCATCCTGGCGCTCTCCATGACGATGAGGGAGTAGTTCACTCTCGGGGTTGAGGGTATGTACCAGTAGCTATGTGTTTGATCTCTCTCTCTCTCTCTCTCGTGTTCTTGAGGTGATACGATCTTGATGTATCGCGAGCTTTGCTATTATAGTTGGATCTTATGATGTTTCTCCCCCTCTACTCTCTTGTAATGGATTGAGTTTTCCCTTTGAAGTTATCTTATCGGATTGAGTCTTTAATGATTTGAGAACACTTGATGTATGTCTTGCGTGGGATACCCGTGGTGACAATGGGGTATTCATTGATCCACTTGATGTATGTTTTGGTGATCAACTTGCGGGTTCCGCCCATGAACCTATGCATAGGGGTTGGCACACGTTTTCGTCTTGACTCTCCGGTAGAAACTTTGGGGCACTCTTTGAAGTACTTTGTGTTGGATTGAATAGATGAATCTGAGATTGTGTGATGCATATCGTATAATCATACCCACGGATACTGGAGGTGACATTGGAGTATCTAGGTGACATTAGGGTTTTGGTTGATTTGTGTCTTAAGGTGTTATTCTAGTACGAACTCTATGATAGGTTGATCCGAAAGAATAACTTTGAGGTGGTTTCGTACCCTACCATAATCTCTTCGTTTGTTCTCTGCTATTAGTGGCTTTGGAGTGACTCTTTGTTGCATGTTGAGGGATAGTTATGTGATCCAATTATGTTACTATTGTTTAGAGAACTTGCACTAGTGAAAGTATGAACCCTAGGCCTTGTTTCCTAGCATTGCAATACCGTTTACGCTCACTTTTATCATTAGTTACCTTGCTGTTTTTATATTTTCAGATTACAAAAACCCATATCTACTATCCATATTGCACTTGTATCACCATCTCTTCAACAAACTAGTGCACCTATACAATTTACCATTGTATTGGGTGTGTTGGGGACACAAGAGACTCTTTGTTATTTGGTTGCAGGGTTGCTTGAGAGAGACCATCTTCGACCTACGCCTCCCACGGATTGATAAACCTTAGGTCATCCACTTGAGGGAAATTTTCTACTGTCCTACAAACCTCTGCACTTGGAGGCCCAACAATGTCTACAAGAAGAAGGTTGTGCAGTAGACATCAAGCTCTTTTCTGGCGTCATTGTCGGGGAGGCTAGGTAAGCGGCACTCACACCCCGTCAACTAAGCTCTTTTCTGGCGCCGTTGCCGGGGAGGTTAGCGCTTGAAGGTATATCTTTAGATCTTGCAATCAAATCTTTTAGTTTCTTGTTTTATCACTAGTTTGGTCTATAAAAGAAAACTACAAAAAAATGGAATTAAGATTGCCTCATATGCTTCATCTTTTTAGTGTCTTCCGTGAAAATAAGGATTCTGATAATTGTGCTCAAGTGCTAGAAGAAGAATGCATTAGAATTTTTGGCACTAAATATTTGAATGATGAGCATGATTGCAATGTTGTTAGTACGAATTCCTTGAATATCCATGATGCTAATGATATGCAAAGCCACAAGCTTGGGGATGCTATGTTTGATGAAGATGATATTTTTAGTCCCCCAAGTTTTGATGAGCAAATTTATTATGATGAAAGCATGCCTCCTATTTATGGTGATTATTGTGATGACACGTATGCTATAAATAATAAAGATAACCATGAAACTTGTCATCATGATTTAATTTTCAATTAGATTATGCTTCACATGATAGTTATTTTGTTAAGTTTGCTCCCACTACTATTCATGAGAAGAAATTTGCTTATGTGGAGAGTAATAAAATTTCTATGCTTGTGCATCATGAATATAATGCTTTATGTGCTGGTTATATTGTTGAATTCATTCATGATGCTACTGAAAATTATTATGAGGGAGGAACATATGCTTGTAGGAATTGCAATAATATCAAGTTTCCCCTCTATGTGTTGAAAATCTTGAGCTTTCCTATGCTAGTTGATTCTTGTTCCCATAAGTTGTTTGCTCACAAAATACCTATGCATAGGAAGTGGGTTAGACTTAAATATGCTAGTCATATCCTTCATGATGCTCTCTTTATGTTTCAATTCTTATCTTTTATGTGAGCATCATTGAAATCATCATGCCTAGCTAGGGGCTTTAAATGATAGCGCTTGTTGGGAGGCAACCCAATTTTATTTTAGTTTTTTGATTTTTGGTTCTGTTTAGTAATAAATAATCCATCTAGTTTCTGTTTAGACGTGGTTTTATGTTTTAATTAGTGTTTGTGCCAAGTAAGACCTATAGGATCTTCTTGGATGATAATTATTTGTTCCTGCTGAAAATTCCAGAAACTTTCTGTTCACAAAAACAATTGTTAAAAATCCCCAGAACGTGATAAAATACTGATTCCAATTGCAGCAGATCAATAAACAAATTATCTAGGTCGTCCCATTTTGGTAGAATTTTTTGAGTTCCATAAGTTTGCGTTAGTTACAGATTACTACAGACTATTCTGTTGTTGACAGATTCTGTTTTTCGTGTGTTGTTTGCTTATTTTGATGACTCTATGGCTAGTAAAATAGTTTATAAACCATAGAGAAGTTGGAATACAGTAGGTTTAACACCAATACAAATAAAGAATGAGTTCATTACAGTACTTTGAAGTGGTGTTTTGTTTTCTTTCACTAACGGAGCTCACGAGATCTTCTGCTAAGTTTTGTGTTGTGAAGTTTTCAAGTTTTGGGTAAAGATTTGATGGACTATGGAATAAGGATTGGAAAGAGCCTAAGCTTGGGGATGCCCAAGGCACCCCAAGGTAATATTCAAGGACAACCAAAAGCCTAAGCTTGGGGATGCCCCGGATGACATCCCCTCTTTCGTCTTCATTCATCGGAAACTTTACTTGGAGCTATATTTTTATTCACCACATGATATGTGTTTTGCTTAGAGCGTCATTTTATTTTCTTTAGATTTGCTTGCTGTTATTTAGAATAATGTTTTGCATCTCTAGTTTCAATAAAAATGTCAAGGATAGCCTTTACCATGCTTATTTTGCAAGTATACATGTTGCTGTTTCAAAACAGAAAGTTTACCGCTGTTGCAAAAATTCCCTAAAAAAGTCAGAATGTGATAAAATGTTGAAACCTTTTGCATAATAAGCTCTGATAAATTTACTACAGTGGGAATTTTCTTTCATAATTTTTGGAGCTAGGGAAGTATGGATCTTGCTGAATTCTTTACAGACTGTCCTATTTAGGCAGATTGCTGTTATGTTTGCATTGTTTGCATATGTTTGCTTGTTTAATGATTCTATTTGAGTATAGGACTATTAAATATGCAGAGGCATTTAGTATGAAATGTTGAATAATAATTTTAGTGATTTGCTACAGTAAATTATGATAAGGTTTTTGCATTGGTTTATACTAACTTATCTCACGAGTCCTTGTTGAGTTTTGTGTGGATGAAGCTTTTGAGATTTAGGGAGACCGTGATATGAGAGGAATTAAGAAGACACAAAAGCTCAAGATTGGGGATTCCCAAGGCATCCCAAGATAATATTTCAAGAAGTCTCAAGCGCCTAAGCTTGGGGATGCCCCGGTTGGCATCCCACCTTTCTTCTTCAACAACTATTGGTTAGTTTCGGTTGATCCTAAGTTTTTGCTTCTTCACGTGATGTTTGCTATCCTTGAAATGTCGTTTTATTTTGTTTTGCTTTCTGTTTGAATAAAATACCAAGATCTGAAATTCTTAAATGAGAGAGAGTCTTCACATAGCTACATAATTATTTAACTACTCATTGATCTTCACTTATAGTTTGGAGTAGTTTGTCATTTACTCATGTGTTTCACTTATATCCTATGAGTAAATGGTTGAATGATTTGAATGTCATAAATCTGAAATTATATATGTTTCATATGCCTTTCCCATGGGGAGTAATGCCTTCACATATAAGAAGTAGAGGTGGTAAATTTATTGAAGGTTAGCAAACATTGTATTGGTCACTTGAACAATTCATGAAATAATATTGAAGGAAGAGAGATTTCACATATAAATATACTATCTTGTACATCTTCTATGATTGTGAGCCCCATTAATTATTTTCAAACCTGAGCAAATTAGTTGAAGTTGGACAAGGAAGACAACAAAATGAGTTATGCTTGGGTATATTTGTATAGAAGTTATATTGTTATGGATCCTCTAACATGTGGTGCTTGCTATTTAGAATCCTTTGCTAGCCAAAATATCTGTACTAAGCGGGAATACTGCTTGTCTATCCAAAATCCTTGAACCAAGTTTCTTCCATGAGTGTCCACCATATCTACCTATATGCGGTATTTACCTGCCGTTCCAAGTAAATTTGCATGTGCCAAACTCTAAACCTTCAAATAATAATCTGTTTTGTATGCCCGAATCGCTCATGTAGCGACTAGGGGCTAGCAGTATCTTCCATGCTAGGTGGGTTATTCTCACGATGAGTGGACTCCGCTCATCATTCACGAGAAAATGGCTGGTAACTGGGATGCCCAGTCCTATGATCAAAAGATCAAAAACAAATTCGCAAATAATTTAAACAAAACTCCCCCAGGATTGTTGAAAGTTGGACGGCACCCGTTGTTTCGGACAAGCCGTGGAATGTGATTGTTGGTGGAGGGGGAGTAAAATATTTACCTTTCTGTGTGGGAACCGCCTATAATGTATCTAGTATGGAAGATATTGGGAACTCTTGGTCGTTATGTTGACAATGATAGCATACCTCTCAAAATTATTTTCGTCTCTGTTTTACCTTCGAGCTCTGGCACCTCTGCAAATCCCTGCTTCCCTCTGCGAAGGGCCTATCTTTTACTTTTATGCAAGAGTTAGTAGTATTCCTTCTCATTCCAACCTACTCTTTAGTTGGCAAGCATCATGTGATGGAAAGATCTAAGCATATATGGCCATTCAAATATATTTGAGCATGAATTATTACTGTTGACATTACCCTTGAGGTAAAAGGTTGGGAGGCGAAACATTAAGCCCCTATCTTTCTCTGTGTTCGATGAATGCTATTTGTTCTAAAAATATGCTTTGAGTGGTAGCAATCATGGAAGACTATATGATAGTTGAGTATGTGAAGTTTGCTGAATCAAAGCTCTGACATAGACTCTTCCTGAAAATAAGATGAATTGTAATTGTTTGATGACTAATAACACAGTTTGTTAGTTTTCAAGAAAGTTTATGATCTATACTTTAACATGTGAATAGTTTGTTACTTGATCATGAAAAGTTCTATGAGTTGAGCTACTGTTATGACATATGATGATGCTAGAAAAGGTGATTGAAATTATCATTGATCAAACTTATGCACCTGCTAGCATTCACACTTCATAAATTCTTTCTTTTATCATTTACCTACTCCAGGACGAGCAGGAATTAAGCTTGGGGATGCAGATACGTGTCCAACGTATCTATAATTTATGAAGTATTCATTCTATTATATTATCCATCTTGGATGTTTAATGGGCTTTACTATGCACTTTTATATTATTTTTGGGACTAACCTATTAACCTAGAGCCCAGTGCCAGTTTCTATTTTTCCTTGTTTTTAAGTTTTGCAGAAAAGGAAAACTAAACAGAGTCCAATTGACGTGCCAATTTTTGATGATTTTTTCTGGACCAAAAGAAGCCCCCAGAGTAAAAGAGTTGGGCCAGGAGTCCTGGGCTGCCCACGAGGGTGGGGGGCGTGCCCACCCCCCTGGGCGTGGGCCACTGCCTCGTGGACAACCCGGAGACCCCCCTGATGTGAGACCTACGCCAAAAAATCCTATAAATACTGAAACCTCCAGAGAACAGAATAGATCAGGTGTTCCGCCGCCGCAAGCCTCTGTAGCCACCAAAAACCAATCGGGACCCTGTTCCGGCACCCTGCCGGAGGGTGGGGACCCTCACCGGTGGCCATCTTCATCATCCCGGCGCTCTCCATGACGAGGAGGGAGTAGTTCACCCTCGGGGTTGAGGGTATGTACCAGTAGGTATGTGTTTGATCTCTCTCTCTTGTGTTCTTGAGGTGATACGATCTTGATGTATCGCGAGCTTTGCTATTATAATTGGATCTTATAATGTTTCTCCCCCTCTACTCACTTGTAATGGATTGAGTTTTCCCTTTGAAGTTATCTTATCGGATTGAGTCTTTAAGGATTTGAGAACACTTAATGTATGTCTTGCGTGGGATACCCGTGGTGACAATGGGGTATTCTATTGATCCACTTGATGTATGTTTTGGTGATCAACTTGCGGGTTCCGCCCATGAACCTATGCATAGGGGTTGGCACACGTTTTCGTCTTGACTCTCCGGTAGAAACTTTGGGGCACTCTTTGAAGTACTTTGTGTTGGATTGAATAGATGAATCTGAGATTGCGTGATGCATATCGTATAATCATACCCACAGATACTTGAGGTGACATTGGAGTATCTAGGTGACATTAGGGTTTTGGTTGATTTGTGTCTTAAGGTGTTATTCCAGTAAGAACTCTATGATAGATTGATCCGAAAGAATAACTTTGAGGTGGTTTCGTACCCTACCATAATCTCTTCGTTTGTTCTCCGGTATTAGTGGCTTTGGAGTGTCTCTTTGTTGCATGTTGAGGGATAGTTATGTGATCCAATTATGTTATTATTGTTTAGAGAACTTGCACTAGTGAAAGTATGAACCCTAGGCCTTGTTTCCTAGCATTGCAATACCATTTACGCTCACTTTTATCATTAGTTACCTTGCTATTTTTATATTTTCAGATTACAAAAACCTATATCTACTATCCATATTGCACTTGTATCACCATCTCCTCGCCGAACTAGTGCACCTATACAATTTACCATTGTATTGGGTGTGTGGGGGACACAAGAGACTCCTTGTTATTTGGTTGCAGGGTTGCTTGAGAGAGACCATCTTCAACCTACGCCTCCCACGGATTGATAAACCTTAGGTCATCCACTTGAGGGAAATTTGCTACTGTCCTACAAACCTCTGCACTTGGAGGCCCAACAACGTCTAGAAGAAGAAGGTTGTGTAGTAGACATTAGGGAACCATCGCCGCGGTGATCGTCTTCATCAACATCACTTTCATCATCACCTTCCTCATCTCTTTTACGCGGACCTCTCTCCCGCACCCCACCGTAATCACCTACTTGAACATGGTGCTTTATGCCACATATTATGATCCAATGATGTGTTGCCATCCGATGATGTTTTGAGTAGATTTCTTGTCTTTTGGATTGATTGATGATCTAGATTGGTTTGAGTTGTATGTTTTATTTTGGTGCTGTCATATGATGCCTTCTGTGCCGCGCACACGTGAAGGATTCCCGCTGTAGGGTGTTGCAATACATTCATGATTCGCTTATAGTGGGTTTCTTGAGTGAAAGAAGCATAAACCCGAGTAAGGGGGTTGTTGCATATGGGATAAAGGGGACTTGATGCTTTAATGCTATGGTTGGGTTTTACCTTAATGATCTTTAGTAGTTGCGGATGCTTGCTAGAGTTCCAATCACAAGTGCATATGATCCAAGAAGATAAAGTATGTTAGCTTATGCCTCTCCCTCATATAAAATTGCAATGACGACTACCGATCTTTTTAACAATTGCCTAGGACAATTCCGCACACCGACCCATCATTATTCCACACTCGCCAATTCTAATATATAGTAATATATTCTAACTTTATGATAACAGTACCTACTTTTCTATTTTAGTTCTCCGATATCATGCAAAGTTATCCTCTTCATACCCACAACGTAGTTTTATTTCTCGTTTCTAGATGGAAGCAAACGTTCGGTGTACGTAGAGTCGTATCAGTGGCAGATAGGACTTGAGAGAATATTGATCTTACCTTTAGCTCCTTGTGGGTTCGACACTCCATACTTATCACTTCCACCTTTGGAAATTGCGACGATGATTCCTTGCACTTGGGGATTATCACGCGCGTTGACACATGCTTGCTTAAAGCCCATAATTTTATTGGGCCAAATAGGGCCCGAGATATATTTTTCCCTGTTCACGGCTCGTTTTCTATTTGGGCCAAACATGGGCCTAAGACACTTTCGGCCTGTGTTGGCCCATGAATTTTTCGGCTCAATGCTAGCCCAATCTAGTTTTTAGCCTGTTAAAAGCCCATGGTATTCTCTGGCCTAGTTGGCGAGAACTTTACTCGGCCTGTTAAAGGCGGAAAACTACTATACTTTTAGACCTGCTAATGGAACAAGATGGTTATAGGCCCACATTTTGGCCCATATATAGCGTAGCGAGTTACGGGCTGGCCAAAAGACCGACAACATTGAGATCCGTTGAAGCTTCCGGCCTAAATTTCAGCATACCGATTAAGAATAAACCTAGACTATACAATAAAGAAATTACGACATATTACATCCACTGGGCATCAAAGTTCGCCACCGATGATAATAAAGCGCAACGAGACCGCGGATTACATACACTGGGCATCAAAGGTCGCCACCAGTGCATATAAACGCACCGACAAAATAATATACAAAACTGAGAGAAATTTAGAAGCCATTAGGCCTGGCCTGGACGTGCACAGCAAGCAGCAGAACAAGCTGATGATACCTCAGTTGTGTCAATGATAGATGCACTAACCCTAGCTATATAGCACCTAAGCTCGCAAGGCTGTCCTCTGAGGTCTTCTTTGCATCATTGACATCAAGTCGGAGCTGAGCTGAAGCAAGACTTTCCGTTTTAAGTTGAGACTGAAGAAGTCAAACTAATTGAGGCAGCAACTCAGGTTGTCTCACAGCTGCTGGTGAGTAGCTTCAACTCACTGTCTTCATCAAGACATGATCTTGGGGTCATCTCAATCTATTCAGGATGGTATGGCTCACTGTCTTCCCTAAAGTTCTGCCTGGCATAAGAGATATGATGCTGAAAGAAAAATAAGGAGACACATAACAGGTTTCACAATTATATAAGCAAATAAATGGATCAGTTCTCCATAAGGAACATGTTTTTACGACTATAATTTAAAACTGGTAGTTGTTGCAAACATCCAATCAGATGTAAACACCAAAATACACAGGAGTGGAGGAAATGATGCCAATCCAAATCTATACTAGAACAAAATTTGAAGGCTTGAGAAGGATGAACTTACATTACATGTTAACACGGGCTGGACAAAGCCCTTTGTAACATCCCAAATTTTCAATTTGGAATGTTATACATTAGATCATCATTGCATATCATATTTTATTGCATTTTTGTTTGATCCTAGAAATTCTACGCAACTCAAGGACCCGCGGAGAGAGTTGGGGATTTCGTTATTTTCATATTCGAGTTTTTCTCGAATTTTGAAAAGAGGATCGTTTGATTTTAATTATTTTTCTCTTGAATATTTCTTTTATAAAAATAAAAGAGAGAGGATAAAATGACTTCCTCAAAATAAAGAAATATTGGAGATTTAATATTAAAATCAAATAAGATTTTTATTCGGAGTTTTATCGCTATTTTACTTGAATTAGGAAAAATATGCGTTTTCCAAAATTGTATTTTAGGCCCAAATAAATGTTCACCTTGTCCGGCCTATTTTTAGAGGACGGGGAAAATTTATTTCGGGATTTTTGGAGTCCGTTTAGTATTTCTTTTCTTTCTTTTTTTGCACGTCGGGATTATTTAAAAAAAAGAGAAACCGACTCCGGGCAGTACCCGAGCGGGACTCCGCCCGGGGGGCTTTATAAGCCGCCACCCGAGCCGCCCCAAGGCCCAGCCACCG